>NW_021703777.1:14081476-14118524 GCF_005190385.1 Monodon monoceros
AGCCATGGCCGCTGAGCCTGCGCGTCCGGAGCCTGTGCTCCGCAATGGGAGAGGCCACAGCACTGAGAGGTCCGCGTACCGCAACAAAAAAAAAAAAAAAAAAGAATTAACTCTCTATAAAAATTATTTTAAAATATATTCATAGTACCTTGAACAATGGAATCAAGATAAAAGATTTCCTATATAGCATGTTGAAAATATTACATATTATCTAGAAACATTTGCTTAGACCTGAATCTAGTTTGTCCAGTAATAGCTGAATCACTGGAGATTAGATAGATATTCTTTAAAAAAGCCAGTATCCAAGTAGTGTGTTAGATTCATAGACAGATGAATATCTGAATTAAACTCTAGTGAGATACAAAGGCCAAAAATAATAATAGCTACTATTTATTGAGCACTTACTCTGTGTCACACATTTTGCAAAGCTATTTACATGTTTTAAGCTTGAAAACTTGACTATGAGGCAGGTGACCTAATTTATAAACAAGGAAAGTTACACTAGAAAATTGAGCAACTTGCCCAGTGACACACAGCTAATTTAAAGTGGCAGATCTGAGATTAAAATTCAGGCCTGACTAACTGTAGATTCATTGAGACGCAATGATAGAAAACAAAAAAGGTTACCACAAGGCAGCCTGTGAAGAATATTTTAAAAGAGGAAAAGGAATCTGCAGGAAAAAGGCTCTTCTTCCAGGAAGAAGGGGCTTGGGAGCTGACCCTATAGGATGGATACAGCTTCGATCAGTGAAAGCGAGACGGAAGACTTTGCCAATAGAGGAAACAATCACTTCCATGCTCACACTTTTTTAGCTAATGTCCAGTTTAGAGTGTGACTTCTCCTATGGTCAAGATCTTCTCTCACTCAAAAAAGACACCTAAGCCTGATTTCTGGACACTGTACTATAGCTTCTGCGGAAGAACTCTGAGCAAGGGTTTTAGCCCCACATGCAACATTTGAAAATCTCGTTATCAGGGGCAAACCATACAGACTAGCTGGGCCTTACTTCCCTCATCTGTGGACTATATATGTAATTTACATATATATTATACATATATAAATAAAATAAATTCTAATGATGGCACACAATGGAGCAATTTACGGATAGACTATAAAAAAGTCTCCATATCCTGCTTTCCTGGCCTGGTTTTACCAGATGTACAGTGCACAAAGCAGCTCTACCTCAGCGTGGAGCTGAGAGAAAATGGTGGCAATGGATGCAGACCTGTTTACAAGTGTTCATAATGTTCAGTAGTGTGAGAAAGTGTGAAGTAATGGAATGTTCTACATATTTTCCTTTTTACAACTACCAATAATGCCTGCAGATTTTTAACACAGAGGTATGGTAATGTAATAACACCTGGGAAATACATTTTTACATAGAAAAGCTGTCAGCAACAGATACACTCTTTTGAGATGAATATTTTCTCATCGTATGATTCAATTATTTAAAAAGGAAAAAAAGACACTTTAAATATTGACACTTCGTTCTAGACCTGGCAAGACCCAGCGGGAGCAACTGTATCTGATAACTAAAGGAAAGACCACTGCTACCTGGCTCACCGCTAAATAGCAAACCAACTAAGTCCCAATTTGTTGAAGAAGTTTTTATCTCTGGAATTCTATTTGTTTACATTCTAGGTACCCAAAAGCAAAGAGAGGACCACTGCCCCTGTCATCAATACCAGAACTCCAGATCTTTAATGAAACTGCCCCTTAAAATGTTTACATAGTTATCCTGTTATCATGTCTAGAATTAAATAAAGTAATGCTTTTATCTCATTCAACAAATAGTTGTTGAGTTTTTATTAATTTCCAGGAACTGGATTAGCTCTCAGGCTAACAGTGCCCAAGGTAATCATCTTTTCCCTCATAAACTTGGAAGCCCCAAAAGACTAATGTCATATAGAGAATATATATTTGCTTGGCATATAATGCTCAATAACTTTGTACTGATAAAACTTAATGATATTAACTAATAATGATTCCATACAATATAAAGACTTCATTTGTGTCGAAAATATGAGAAATTTATAATCCAAGTAGTTCGTTGAGCATCACTGACAGGGTGTTTGTAGTACTTAGAATTCTCCTTAAGTCTCAATCTGGAGTCTTGTTACATTGATCCTGTCAGTGGCAACTAAATCAAATGACACATGTAAATAAACTGATCTACAGAGGCCTTACTCAAAAGGCAGGCATTGCTGATTTAAATGAGGCTTGGAATCCACCATAGCAACTTCAAACTTTTCCTACTCACAGTTGAGTAAACTGATCTTCATATCCAGAAAAGAAACACTGACAGAAACATACAAGAGAAAGTAGGCTGTCATTTCTGAAAAGCAACTAAAGAAAAACTCCACCAGGCTTATTCCATCATCTCCAAATGCCTCAAAATGTAAAATCTAGACATATTAATCATCAGGTAATAGTGATATAGTAATGTCACTAATGTACACTCTATTGGTAAATAGAAAACGTAGAAATCCTTGATATCATAAATATCCATCAAGGAAATACAGAGAGGACCTAACATTTGCTAAATTTCAATAATATTTAGTCTTTTATTATTAAGAAAATCTATTACCTTGCTACTTTTGTCTGAAATAAGATGGGTGACAAGTAATAAAACACTTAAGAAAAGGGCACTGTATTGTGTCTCATCTTAGTCAAGTCAGAAACTACATTTTTCAAGAAAGACTTATTTCAGCAAGCATCTCTTCAGTGCTATGATAAGCACTGCAATATACTAAGATAAATGTTAAATTATTAATATGACTGTATCAGAAACTATTTATTTTCTATCTTATATGTCTTAAACACTTAAAAATTCTGACACAATTTCTGTTTTCAAAATCAATGTGGCAATGATTGCTCTTGAAATTTTATCCTGAGTTGTAAGTCAGAAGAAATATATGTTGGGGGAAAAATGAGAAACAAAACTCCCAAATTTTAAGATAATCTTTTCAGGCAAATATTTGTGATGTTTTAGACATAACACAGCAGTTAAAACAAGGTGGTAATGTATATGGTGCATTATTTTAGAATTGTCAGTTCTAAAACTTTGCTTCAATGTTGGATATACTGTGTTCCCATATTTTAATGTTTCATGCAGAATTTTTTTTTTTTCTCTCTAAACCTCCAGTGAGAAGTATTGGTTAACACAAAATGAATGTGCTGTAATACTTTCTTTGAAACCCTGCAGTCAACCTTTTGCATATAACTTTCTAATAGAAAAAAAAAATCCCACATACTTCATTTTCCCTAAAGAGCAGCATGAGATTTCTAATCCTTTGCTTGAGCACATAAAATATTAAGAGCCAATTTTCAGCTGCACCTCTGTCACTTCCATTATCATTCTACACGTCCAGAGGTGATAATGGACTCTGTAAATTGCAGTCTTTCTCTATCCCAGACCACTGAGGGTTTCACCAGGGGACAGTTCCACACAAAGGGTGGCCCAGATGTATGTTAATGGTGCTGAGCAGCAAGAAGCAGACACCCCCAAACACAATAATGTGATGTATTACCCAGAGGAAAGACAAAATGAGCAGAAAACAACTTCCTTAGGAATTCAGTGAAATCAACAATGACCTAATTCTTGCCCATAAATCAGAGGTATCTTCACAGAACCTTGGAAACGGAAGATTAAAATACACTCCTAACGCCCCACCTGTGAAGGAGCAGTCTGTCTAAACCAATACAGAATGAGGGCTCATAGACAATGATGTTTAAAGAATTATGGAAAAGGCTATTATATCCCACTGACTTTTTTCAGACACAACAAACAGATCTGCCAGCATTAGTGGAATTATCCTCAAACATGAAGTGAAAAATAAGGTAAGGTAAAGGAAAATGCTCATCTTAGCCATTGCTGAAATGATATCCATGGTTGGCAATTTGTCTACACAAAGAGAGCTGCCTTGTAGGAAAATGAATGGGATCGACACTGGGTTTTTAAATGATCGTGTTTCCCACTACCCCATGCAAAATAAAAATCATATTTTAGGGAAATTATACAGAAGGAAGTGGTTTAGATCTAGTTTTTCCCCCTTTTTCATAGGCACTTTTCTAACTATGTGTCTTTCAATGTAGTACCTAGTGTTCAGTGACTGATCCCACCAGACTGAGTCTTAATGCTTTGGGCAAGGGGATGGGGCTGGAGTTGGAAGACAAAGGCTGTACCAAGAGGACAGAACGCCTAAATAAAGAAAAGAGACAGAACAAAATCAGACTGCGTTGCCCAGATAATTGATGCTCTGTCACATATCAGACAGTAATATACATGATCATAATTACTGCCGGTATGCCAATAAAGCTAAATGTTGGATAAATGAAGGTAAGGCCAATTTTAATTCTATAAATACATTTTGGAACCAAGTCTATATGCTTCAAAGTAAATTCTGGAAAACAGACCTCAAAAACAAAACCACACACACATGCACGCACCCGCAAGGGAGAGAAAGAAATGAAGAAAGAAAAAAAGGAAAGGAAAGGAAAAGAAAGGAAAGAGAAGAAAAGAAAAAAAGAAGAGGGATCCAGTATGATTATATACTTATCAACTTAGTGCAAAATATTGTCAACGAGCTCTACCTCTTCTCCTCACACCTCCCATCCCCTTCAGCAAACAGCAAGCATTCAAATGTATGAAAGCACAGCGCCAAGCACTAGGGCCAAAGTGAAAAAAGTTCAGTGATTTCAGTCTAGAAGAGAAACAGACAAGTAAGGAGATGATTACAATACGGTGTGGTACCCGCTCTGGAAGGGGTATCAGAAGGCTTCTTCTGATGACGTTTTACCATCTTGTCAGATTTTTCATAACTCATTCTTAGGATTTTATAGCCTTTTCCTCCCTATCTCTTTCCTCAAGAAAAATGGGGAATAAAATCAATGCATAAACAGATTTCAAAATTTATACGTATTTACAATTAGAACCATTGAAATCCAGAATACGTAAATCCATAGAGACAGGGAACACGTTAGTGGTTGCCAAGGGAAGGGAGGAGAGAGGCCTGGAGAGTGATTACAAGGCCTTCTTCTAGAGGGATGAAAAAGTTCTGAAACTAGAGAGACACACTGTGAATGCACCAAGTGCCACTGAACTGTACAGTTTAAAATGGTTAATTGTACGCTATGGGGGCCTCAACTCAATGAAAAAAGCAATCGGAACACCTCACTTGAAATTTTGTGTCACTGTTTGAAACAGTCATTGTGAAATACCACAAAAATTTATAGAATCAATCAATCTTCTGTTTCGCCTTTCTTACTCTCTAGCAGAAAATAGTGCTATTCTCTTGGAAAAAAATCAGAAACTTTTGATATAATTGGGTAACGAGAGCAAAGTTAATGTCTCTGAGATAATTTCTAAAGTTCATAAGAATGTAATAGTACAGTAGCATAACAGGAGGTACTATGGTTACATATGTCAGTCTTCTCAAAAAAATTCTTTTCTATGAATTTTTAATGATGCAAGTAATGTCTCAAGGTCATTGAGAGAGCAAGCAGTTATTCAGACATTAAATTTGTTCACAGTTTCTTGGCAGCTTTGCAAGAAAACAAGCAACTGGGATTTGTGGAGGAGGGGAAACGGTGTACTGAGGAAGAGGAGAATTAGAAGTAATATATAATAAGCTGCAGATATAGCTCATTCACTGTTTTTTTTTTTTTTTTGCGCTACGCGGGCCTCTCACTGTTGTGGCCTCTCCCGTTTTGGAGCACAGGCTCCGGACGCTTAGGCTCAGCAGCCACGGCTTACGGGCCCAGCCGCTCCCCGGCATGTGGGATCTTCCCGGACCGGGGCACGAACCCGTGTCCCCTGCATCAGCAGGCGGACTCTCAACCACTGCGCCACCAAGGAAGCCCCAGCTGATTCACTTTTTAACCCAGCAGAAAGTATCTACTAGGTGTTCTTGAACATAGAATGGGACTTAGAATTAATCATGTTCTGGTTGCAGTTGTGGTTAATAACATATACATATTTTTTTACATATATATATACATACATTTTCTGTATCCGTAAAACTCATTTTCTAATGATTTGAATATATCAGTACCCAAATATCTGCTGAACATTTCTAATTTTACAATTAAGTCTATGGAAAGGACATTAAGAAATATATACTTGTCAATATTTGCAGACCAGAATGAGATAGTCCCCCAAACCTGAAAATAGCAATAAAATATTGTCCTCTTAATGTTAAACTATAAAATGGGAACATAATGGAACAAGAAGGGGCTATGCAAAATGTATATGTGTATTAAAAATAGTGTCTCAATCCCTGGAGAAGGCAGAGGACCATTAATCACCCATAAGATCATATTAAAAGAGGAGTCACAGAGGTCAGTACTCAAAGTATCTTCCAGACTTTGTTCAGGAGAGTATGAGCTTTGGGCAATAAACTTCATGAATTTCTTCCCATTGGCAAAGTCATGTCTAAACTGGAGACAGATGAGGGGCTTGTATTGTTCACTTTCCACTAGCAAAACCTTCTCTACTGCATTTGGTAGCTCTGTGCAATGGCCCAGACCCATATGATTTACCTAATTCTCCTTGCCCTGATTCCAAGCAACATTTATTACTTATTTTTCCATGCACATTTGTCTACAGAGACAAAATGCTTTTGTCATACAGACTTTTACAATCTTGTCCTTGAGATATTAGTTCTTATTAGATTTGAATAACTTAGCATTCATTTGACTTCCCATGTGTCTAGACTATGGGGAGAGAATGCACTGCTATGGTCCATGGGAGTACTCCACTCCATATAATGGTTATGTTTTCCATTTTAAATTGGAATTTTGGTTTGATACCTTAGTATACCCACAAGAGAGGACTGAATCCACCGGTGTCTGAAACCGCAAGTGTGAGAGCCAGGCCCTAGATGCTAATTTATTTGCTAAGATAATGACTGCTGCCCCTCGAGGCTTGTGGGTGACAGTTAGGGGCTTTGTCCCAGGTTAACAACATACAGCCTCCCCTTATGTAGAGGTATCTCTTCCTCCCAATTTTAATTGCTCTCTATATGATGGTCATGATTATAATAAGGCAACATTAATTCAGAGTATAATATTAACAAATGGAGCAGACCACCAACTATCCAAGAGAGGTTAAAATCACAAAATCAAGAAAAGAAAATCTGCTCAAGTAAAGTAAAATTACAGGCTAAGTTAATTTCACCTTTAAATTCCACAGGTATGAGGACTGTGCACAAATAGCATAACAGGACTGCAGGAAAGTCAGCTGTAGGCGTAGAGAACTCACTGAGTTGAAGGAACTCAACCACAGCAATAGTAGAAATAGACTAATTTGCTTTGGTAAACTCAACTGTCATAAGTCTATACATTTTCACTGACTTGTCATTAGAAATTTCTTAATTTTTGGATGCAAGATAGTAATTTGGTGCTGATGTTCAATATAAATCCTGAAAATGAAGTGAATGGCTTTTTTAGACTTGATCTTCAGATAACCAGTATTTTCTGATTAAAAAAATTATTGGAAGCAAGGCATATAAAGATTACAAATATTCAAGGATTTATCCAAAATTTGGACATTGGAAATTTCAGGTAAGTTGAAGAAGGTAAAGTTATGTACCTAGATATAAACAGAAAGGTTTTCTTTTAAAAATACAATTACATATTTAATAAGCATAACAAATTGACAAGAGATTTTAAAAAATACTATTAAAATTATATTTCCTATATAAACATGAAATTGTTTAGAAAATTAAAAGCAAATGAGAGTATTTTCTAAGTCTATAAGTACTTAAAATCAAAGAAATTTAATAAGAGTAACACAAGCATCTCTAACTTCAATGTTCCCAGAAAATACTGTGCATTTTAACATACTTAATAGATACTCCTGAATGAATTACAAATCAGTTGACATAATTTAAAATGTCTTCACTTTACATGTTTATGTACATATTTAAAAAATAATCTATGTCACACTATTCAATACTGTTTTTTGAGTTTATTCAACTTGAATTCAGAAACATTAGGAATGCACTTATTTCTTGTTATTTCCTTTTTTCACACCTGCTATTTCACTGATTGTAAACAAATATGTTTTTTAAAGTACAGAAGGGAACCATTTTCCATATAGAACATTGCTTTGTGAGACACTCTTCTAAGAAACTTGTTTCTTGAAATAAACAAACATGAAAGGAGTGACTTGCCTTGTCCTCTTTATCCATTTACCAAATTGTGCTGTCAAAGAATTGAGGTGACCATATCAAATACTCTTACCATCTTTGTCACTTTTCATTTGTCTGGGAAGGGAACTCCAAGTAACCAACCAGACAAGAGCACTCACATTTCCTATTTACACATTTAATGTTAATATTTCAGCAACTGCAGTACTAGGGTCAAACTGAAATTTTTATCTATTTAATTCTGAATCTCAGTCATATCGGAGAGAAAGAGATTGAGACTGACAGTGAGTGAGAGGGGAGGGAGAGAAAGAGAAAGAAAGAGAGAGAGAGATTCACTTTTTAAGAACTAACAGTCAGCAAGAAAATAGGGACATCAGTCTAACAACCACAGGAACTGAATTCTGCCAACAAAGACCCTGGTCAAGGACTTATACCCTAGAAGGCATTGCAGCACACGTCAGGCTGACACCTTGATTTCTGCCTGAGAAGACTCTGGGCCAAGAACCCTGCTAGCCCATTCCCAGAGTTCTGTCCTACACAACTCAGAAATGTGAACAGCTTTCTTTATGGCGCTAAACTAGGAGAATCAATCCTTAGAAGTGAGTTCAAAATTTCCAGTCTAAGATCAGTTTGTTTGCTTCATAAGGAATAGGAGAAAAAGTGAACAGCATGTAATATGTGATATGGCATCTCATGTCCAAGAACATTTACTTATTGTGGAGATATTTTTGTGTTTTCATCTACTTTTCCTTTGTATTTCTGTTTCTGCCTGAACGTGTGGGCTGTGTGTGTGTGTATATGTTACCCTCTCATTTACAATTTTTTATTACATTGTTTCAATGCATTTTACAAAGAAATGAGGCTCCAAACTACACATTATTAATCTAGGGCTGGGATTTTTTTTTAGGGGTTTAGGAGTTTCAAATTACCAAAAATGGAACCTAGGGTAGGAGTAAGAGAGCCTGCCCCATAAAATTAAATATTTAAATATTACAGTAATATTTAAATAGTATTTGTTGCATTAAATATTACATTTTTACCTCTGTGTTGGCCATGAAATAGGGATCACTGAGATAAAAAAGATGGTTTAGAAAACAGAACTACCATACGACCCAGCAAATCCACTACCGGGCATATACCCTGAGAAAACCATAATTCAAAAAGAGTCATGTACCACAATGTACATTGCAGCTCTATTTACAACAGCCAGGACATGGAAGCAATCTAAGTGTCTATCAACAGATGAATGGATAAAGAAGTTGTGGCACATATATACAATGGAATATTACTCAGCCATAAAAAGAAACGAAATGAGTTATTTGTAGTGAGGTGGATGGACCTAGAGACTGTAATACAGAGTGAACTCAGATACAGAAAAACAAATACCATATGCTAACACATATATATGGAATCTAAAAAAAAAATATATGGTTCTGAAGAACCTAGGGGCAGGACAGGAATAAAGATGCAGACGTAGAGAATGGACTTGAGGACATGGGGAGGGGGAAGGGTAAGCTAGGACGAAGTGAGAGAGTGGCATGGACATATATACACTACCAAATGTAAAATAGATAGCTAGTGGGAAGCAGCCACACAGCACAGGGAGATCAGCTCAGTGCTTTGTGTCCACCTAGAGGGGTAGGATAGGGAGGGTGGGAGGGAGATGCAAGAGGGAGGAGATATGGGGATATATGTATAGGTATAGCTGATTCACTTTGTTATACAGCAGAGACTAACATACCACTGTAAAGCAATTATACTCCAATAAAGATGTTTTAAAAAAAAAAAAGATGGTTTAGAGAATGTCTATACCACATCTTTCTACCAACAGCATTTTTGCTGAATGATTTTTCAGTCAGGTGGAAAACAAACATGAGTATAGAATTTTCTGTCGTTTTCCTTACATACCTGTTTTGCTTTCCATAAAAGCTAACACATAGTTTCAATTTGCTTTTTCCATTTCTTCTTTTTTATTTTCCTAAAGTTATAAAACTCGTCTCTCCTTTTTCCCCTCTCAACCTCAAAATATATAGCCTCCTACCAGAGCCAACTGAAGAAGGAAAGGACTTCAATGAGATCTCTGCTAAAGCCTTTCAAAATTACCATTATTGTTTCAGAGTAGGTTGATTACAAAAATAGATCTTCTCTGTCAGACAGGTAATTAGTACTCAGAAAAGATTTGGTTTAAATAAATAACAATGATTTAATTTTATTGAGTACCTACTCTAGCTTTACACGTTAACTCCTTTAATCCTCATAATGATTGAATGAGTGACTACTATTATTTGTATTATTTAATAGAACACTGAAGTTCACAGTGGCCCCCAAATTTAAATGGTATGGCAGGAATTTATAACCATTAGTTTGTCTTTTACTCCAAGCTTTTATTCATTAATATACAAATCAATGAATGAATGAACTCTAAAATTACAATTTCCTTTGGCTTGCTGTTAAAAGATTTCCAACTTCTCTTATAATTCCAGAAAAGTAATGTGGACATTCCTAGCACCTTCTCATTTAAGCCCAGCTAACCACCTAGGAATTTTCCTGGGTTATTTACTCACTACATCTATTTTAAGAAAAAATTACAGTTAAAAGGAACCCTGTGTTCCATTTGAAAATTATCTTCCATTAGAGGCAAAAGTACTACAATGGTGCAGTGTTTTTCCTGCTCCTTCCAACTCTTGAATTTCCCTTCAAATCGCTAATCCCTTCCTATATTTAGTATAGTGAAATACACCTGGAATTCAATTTAATTCCTTTCATATGGCATTGTAATAGTTACTTTATGTTCCTAAGAACTGACTTTGGTGCGTACCTGAAGATTAAAACAACATCAAAATGCACAGTCATTCAGTAGGTTGACACTGTATCATTCCAGTAATAAGTGTATTAAAAGTCCCCAAAGGCCCATCAGGGTATCAGACTATACTGGCTCCAGACCTGCCATTGTCTGTTTCGGTTCAATAATGATTAGACACATATTATTGATTGAGAATATATCAGACCCATAAGTCACATTGTAAATGGACAAAATACAATCAATATATACAAATAGACTATAATTACAACCCAGTTCAATACTACAATGGATTTGATATACTTCTTTATAAGTTATAAATATTCTTACAACCTTGTTAATGTCTCTGCCCACAGTTTTATCAAGGATAACAGAATTAGAGGCAGAGCAGTTAATGTGGGCTCCAATTCCTTTGGAAATAAATGAAGGGTCTTGAATGTGGCATTAACTCACATCACGTTGCAATGGTGGTAGATCACGTGACCCCAGGGTAGTCTAAAACAATTCCCCCAGAAGACTCTTCATGCAGAACAGCAACCATTTACTGTGATACCGTTTACTGCAATACAGTGTGGTGAACTAGTAACAATGCTGTTCTCAACTTTGCGAGCAACTAGCAATCTTATAAATATCTAAGTATTTTCAATAATTTTCTACATAAGTACCATAATTACTTACTCATGGATTAAGAATTTGTATGAACTATAATTCATATAACATTAAACACTTTACCAACTATTTTAAACAGTGACTGAAGTTATTTTTCATAATAGTCAATGAGTCAAAATCTACTGACAGGTACTAGATTCAGATTCCATTTCTTTCTTGTGAAAATGAGTTTTTCTTTGGATCAAATACAAGAAATCTGCATTTTTAAAAAAGGGTAAGAGTAACAAGTGACCAGAGAGCCCCCCCCATGAGGGCTGGCTGTGGGTAAGTACATCTTACAAGCCTGCTTCTGAAACTGTCTGGATGGATGGTATCAAAACTCAAACTTTTTGGGGGCGATTAAGGATAAAGTGTGTTTTTCATATTTCCTTGAAATAAACTTGCTTTTTGAAGAGTTCTATCCATTTATACTTATGCATATGTAAATATTAAATTTAAAATATTATAATTATTTTATATATGTTATACTATTATACATTTATATATAATATATAAATATAATTATAAACATATATAAATATATTTTATATATTAATTTAAATAATATTATAATAATTTTTCTTTGTAGAATAACCAAGACAGTTAGCAATCTGCTTGCTTCTCTTCTAAGTCAATGCCAACTGTTTACGGATCTTAATTACAGCTACAAAATCTCTTTTGCCAAATAATGTAACGTAATCACGGAAGGGACATCCCATCATTTTCAGAGGTCCACCCACACTCAATGGGAGAGGATTCTACAAGGGTGTATATACCAGAGGGAATAGGCCATCTTAGAATTCTATCTACCACATGTAGATAAAAGATTCTTATTATTTACAAAAATTATAAACAGAGTAATATTTTCTACACACGCACAGCAGATGGTTTAAAATATTTCAGATATTTTTTGATATTTTGGCATATTACATTCTGAAAAGTCACATTTTATCATAGAAAATATTGATAAGTATTAATTTTAAATTATTGACAGTGACAACTATTTCACTTTGTTAAGTACTCTGATGATGTAAACAGGTCCTCTGTTTATTTTTTCAGAAAACCTTGAAGAGAAGACTTCTTAAAGCAAAATATCTCTTCCTTCAAGGACAATGTAAGGCATGAAATTTATAATACCTCACATATTATTAGACTGATCTTCCTGTGAAGTTAAGATGTGACACAGTCCTTTAACAATTTGGAGCAGAGGCAGAAATTAGTTGAATACATGTCAGAAGAGAGAAATCAGAGAAAGAAATTTTTGCTCTCTTTGTGATTAAAATACTGTATTATGAACGCATTATAAACAAATGACGATATGACAATATTCTCCTAAGTAAAATTATAAATTCTTGTTGGCTCATTCAAAATACAATTAACATCCAGAAGAGAGAGAATCAAGTATTCACATTAATCTAAACAAAATTTCAGTTTTACCTTAGAAATATCTCAAGGTGATAAAATGGGATTAATGGTAGTATGAAAACAATACATTCTCATTATTTTCTAGTCAGTTAAGTTGTTTACTGAGTCTCTTTCTACTAAAAAAAACACCAGCGAAAACACTGGGTCTTTCATTGGGCAAGTCACCTTCAGCTTGCAGTTGCACAGCTCAAACCAAGTGTTTTTCTTAATCCTTTGTCGGTCCCAGTGCCTGCCACACAGGAGGAAGTCTGTCAGAGCTGATGCCTGTGATGATACCGATGGTGCTTGTAACGCTGCTGGCAAAATCAGGCTGCTTCCTCACCTAAGATGTCCTTTCATGTGTGGGAATTTGGCCACATAAGAGGAAACGTTTCTTTGTCCCTTTCGATTTTCTCATTTTTATCTTGTGGTTATGTGATTGGCACTTGGAATTACTTACTGACTTTTTATTTGTTTACTGATTCCCACAATTCTTCCCTCAATCAACCTGATAGAGCCTTGGGGTTTCTTAGGTGAGGGAATAGAAAGAAGATGATATGCTGTACTAACATAAAATATAACCACATTCAAAAACAGTTAGTGCTGCTTTTAAACTGCTATTGAATGGGTAAAATATTTCCTCAATACTTGCTCACTTTCCCTCCCTCTCTCTCTATAAATACCTTCTCTTTGACATATGCATGTGTAAACAGATTATACCTAAGTGGATACACAGTAAATAATTATAAATTTAGACAACAAAAAATAAAACACTCAAACCAGTCACAGGATAATGGCATAATGTACACTATGGATTTACTTATAAATTCAAGAAGTACTTATTGAGTGATAAATATGTTCTTGGTACTATATTAGGCATTAGGGATAAAATCATAAACAAGACCCTTTCCCTGCCCATAAAGGCCCTTATCGGCCTAAAAACATTATAGTGGAGAATACAGTCAAGTTAACCTTGAATATAATAATGAAATCCTCAGGAGAAATTCCTAGTTCAAGGGTAAGTTCTTATAATATGGAAACACGCAGGAGGTAACTGTCTTAAGGGAAAGTCAGATAAAGCTTTCTGGATATGAGTAAGAATTAAATCTGTAATGTTTTAGCCCTTCCCGAAAAAACACAGTTATTACTAGCAAGCATCCTGGGTTTAGGTGACAAATTTAAAAACAACTTATGCAGATGATTTTCTTCCAATGTATTCAAATAATTAATGAATGGCCTTTCTCTCGTTAAGTGTATTCAAGAAATTTACATGTATATGTAAGTGTGCTCTTTGATTCTCCAGATTACTTGATTAAGGTGGATACTCAAATCACATACTACAAAGTCACCACATGCATTCAGGCACTTGAACGTGAAATAACACACAGTTGGTGAACATTTAGGGGTCACAAAGGGGTGAAGGCCTTGAGGGGTGAAGGACTTGCTCTGCTAGTCTTCAAATCTTAGAGGGTGGCAGTGTCTTTGATCTGTCTGCCTTTTAAACAGGAAACCTGGAAAAATCTCCAATGATCATTTGATCTGTTTCTGGTGGGGCAGGTAGTCCTCCGGCTGCCACCCTCCAACATGCTGTGGCTCCCCACCAGCTAAACCCCGGGCTTTTACGTTGGAGAAAAACCAGGCTTCCAGTCACATAGAGGGCTAAAGAAAGGGCTGATGAATAAAGCCAGTGATTGGAGTGGCAACCAAGCTGCAGGATCCAGTTACCACCTCTGTCCTGGGACAAGTGGTCACAGGGACGGTGGAGCAGGTAAATGTGTAGAAGCATTGGTAACAAGTGAGAGCAAGAAGCTTCTGCCGCTAAGAGGAAGGGTTCTCAGGAAGCAGTAGGGGCAGGAGAGGTCTCAGCTTAGGAAGACACCAGCCTCTTCCGATTCAAAGGGCAAGAGGCCCAAGTGTGCAATCAGTGGTGGACACAGATGAGGCACAAACAGAGGCTGATGCTCAGGTGACAAACCATGAAGCAGAAGGATGCACAAACCCACTCTAATGGAAAGTAGGAAAATAGTAGGTGGAGTAAAGGATAGGGCTGGAAGCCTACAGAATCTTAGTGCTGCAAAATCCTCCAAGTCGAAACTACAAATAATCCCCGTGACTTACATGACTTTTGAGACAGAGCGAAACCGTGACGGGGCTTAAGAAAATGTGGGATTATAACTCTTATATCACTGTAAATGTAAATCTTAGGCATAAGTCTTAGAGCAACATTTACATCCGTTTAACCATTCATTCACTTGATCAACGGGCCTATGCTGACTCCTTATTTTCAAACCACAGTTTTGGGTACTTCCTACACAAAGATGAATAAGAAGCAGGTTCTGCCCTCTGGGGATAGTCTAGGGAGGGAAAGAAATATGTAAACAAACCGGAGGTTTCTCACCTAAGTATTTTTAAACTCTACAACCATATTATTAAATTACTAATATTCAGTTCAATAAAGGAACATTTTAATAAAATGATTGATGATTATTATAAACGAGGATTCTCAGGAAGTAGAAGATGAAATTCATCAGTATAAGTACTTTTATGTAAGGTGAAAACATGAGCTTACATAGAGCTTTATTATTCACAAGGTACCATTTCTACCACATCACAGAAAAGCACTGGATGTGTGGATGCAAAGAAACATCGCATTTTAGTGACCTAATACGGTCGATGTGGAAACTACTGATAGTGAACTACAGCATAAGGCTCATCTAAAAAGCTCTGTTTTGCTTTTACTTTTAAGGAAAATACTTGGAGAAGGCTAAGTAGGGCTGCCGGGAGGAGTTGGAACATCACTGGCAGGCTGCATAATAATGAATTGGTTCCTACCAAAGTGAAATTGTTACTGTTCGTTTTTGTCATTTACAATTGATTCATGTGCTGCATCTGGCATTTTAATCTTAGCATTTGCAAGCCTTTCCATCTTTCTTTAAGACATGAGAATTAGTTAAAGACAGTTAAAAGATGACAAGTATCGAGCACAGCATTATTAAGAAGAGTCTGATTAGAGAAGTTTCTTTCCAAGCCTTAGGAATTGCTATTTGACAGTATCCTGTGTGGTACGTGAAAGGCTTTTTTTAAGCTAGAAAAGTAAGAGAATCTAAAATAGTAGTATTTTAAATTCTTTAACTCGTGAACATAATACGTGTACTCTCATGCATTATCTACAGAAAGTATAATTAAATATAGGACACCATTTCACTAATAATACTTCCAAATGTCACAGATGCATTTCTTAAATATAAATAAATTCACATCATTTTGTAACTGAAATGACTTATGGGAATTATTTGTTTGAAGTTCTCTTAAAAGTCATTGTCTTACTTTCTTATCATGAACATGAAAAAAATTCCAAATTGGCTTTTGCTTCAACCTGAATCTATTGAAGAGTATCTTCCCACCTATCCTTCCTGTAAATTGTGAAACTGAAAAAAAAAAATAATGATTTAAAACAATAAATAAAAGAATCATTTTCAGAACTTAGGACATTTATTTGTATTCTGAATAGGGTTAAGCGCTATGTTTTAACTTTGGGAAAAATAAGTGAAGAGTTCTGATGTTCACATGAAATAATATAATCAGGTGTTAAATAATAAAAAAAGAAATTCTTTTGGAGCTTTTCACAGAGAGATGATCCAGGCCGAACATGCATTCCCAGCGATGCATTCCCAGCGTGGTTTGCCTGTTTCACGTGGTTCACCGAGAACCACATGACTGCCTGACATCCTACTACCATGGCACAGAGTCCCAAATGAAACTGTACGGGTCACTTGCAGGCCATTTTAAGTAAACAATAAAAAATTTAAAACAAATGGCCATAAAGACTTCGGAACACTCATGAGGGGAAGAGGATGAATTATTTTAAATAGACTCCCTATATTATCCATCCCTGTCAGGGGATAGCTTCTCAAGCCATATTGTTGCCTATAACTTCCGTCTCCCAAAAAAATGAAGAAATGGGGGCTTCCCTGGTGGCGCAGTGGTTGAGAATCTGACTGCTAATGCAGGGGACCCGGGTTCGCACCCTGGTCTGGGAGGATCCCACACGCCGTGGAGCAACTAGGTCCATGAGCCATAACTACCGAGCCTGCGCGTCTGGAGCCTGTGCTCCGCAACAAGAGAGCCTGCGATAGTGAGAGGCCCGTGCACCGCGATGAAGAGTGCCCCCCCCCTTGCCACAACTAGAGAAAGCCCTCGCACAGAAACGAAGACCCAACACAGCAAAAATTAAT
Organism: Monodon monoceros; assembly: GCF_005190385.1. Lineage (NCBI taxonomy): Eukaryota > Metazoa > Chordata > Mammalia > Artiodactyla > Monodontidae > Monodon > Monodon monoceros. The sequence continues at coordinate 14,098,715 of NW_021703777.1, forward strand.
TAATTAATAAACTTTAAAAAAATGAAGGAATAAAGAGGCTTAACTATGAAAACTGGCATACTGACACACTTTGGAGTAGCCAACTTGGAAGCAGACCCTCCAGCCCTAGTCAAGCTTTCAGATGACTCTGGTCCCTGCTGTTAGCTTGACTGCCTCCTCATGAAAGATTCTGTTAGACCCAACCAACTAAGCTCATCCACGATACCTGATCTTCAGAACCTGTATAAACATATTGTTTACAAATGTTATAAAATGTTTTTGTTTTAAGCTGCTAAATTTTGGGGTAACTTGTTATCCAGCAATAGATAACTAATGCAATAACACTATTTTTGGAGGGTAGAGAAGGCATAGGATTCCAGGAAATGCAATTGATGTGTGGGGGGGGGGGCAGGGAAGAGAGTCACATAAAGAACAATCATAGATATAAACAGAAGAGGAGAGAGGAGAGAGAGAATAGGAGCTTTGCAATATATATTTATTTTCTTTTCAGATTGTCCCTGGAATTTACAATCATTATTCTGTAGCAACATATCCCATAGTTGACCAAAACTGCTGCATAGATTCTAAAACTGTTTTGAAAAGCCACAAAATTATGTGAAAGTTAAGTGAAGCCCTGTGTCCAGATATTCACTGCATAAAGTATTGTTTCCAGGAGGGCCTCTGAGGAAGGGTCAATATTTTAAAGGGAAGGATGAGTGAGCAATGTAACATGGATCCATTTATCAGTTTAGCTGGTACTGCCTGGTCAGCAGAGGATGGAACACACCACAAGGACATCACAACACTAGGGAAGATGGGGACTGCACTTTTGAATGAGATACTGCCCTAGAAGTGGGAACCCTCCCTGAGTAGCTCTAGTGTGGGGATAAAGGAAAGCTGATGGATAATAAAGGGCAGAGAAAAGGGCCAGGAGAAAACTGCAGCAATATGTTATGGCAATAAATTATAAGAGTGGATAAAGTGAGGACTCAAAACAAAGTAAGGCTATTTCATAATAGGTTTTGAGATGGGTCAGATAGTTATCAAATTTTATGCTTAACACACATTTATAACTAGAGCAGGAAAACAAGCAACATTCTGGTTTGATAAATATTTCATAGAGGTGATAAAGAAAACCCATTTCTAGCAAGGCCAAATTACCCTTATGGTCTATTTGCTTAGCTAAGCAGAAATTACTAATTATTCTTTTTAAATTGCAAGAAACTGCCTTGTTTTTAAAAAATATATGAAATATTTAATCTCTCAACAAGATAGATTAATGGTGCTGAAAAAGTTCTTGCTATGTCGGGAAACAATTTTTTTTATGTTTAACCTTGTCAAAGAAAAGATACAAAGATGGAAACCATTATCCAAGTCAAATGAAGCCAAATTAGGAAATTTAAAAATACTTTTCATACAGCTTCTTAAATTTAAATATAGGAAAAATGGCTGAAACTTAAAACTCTTTATTTCTGAGGGCCAAGAATGAGGGAGCCAGTGGTGAGGAGTCTTGAATTTAAAGCAGAAAAAAAGATTTTCCTTGAGAGTATTGATTTTGGTTTGAAATTGGATTAATAAAAATAATATATTATTATATTTATTTTATATTGTTATAAATATAAATAAATAAAGGCCTCAAACATCTCTGTTAAATCTAAACAAAATCTAGCTCTGCAGATAATGGGAATCAGAGTCAGAGCATATTTTGCATAGTTTCTGTTTATTTCCTTAAGGATAAGGACACAACCTATTTACAAATCTATTCAAAATTTACAGAGACTGCAATTTTAAAGAATCGGTGTATATTAAAATATCTGCTGAAGGAATATTAAGCAAAACTCACCAAAAAGATCAAAATGAAAAATCTTTGGTAGCTTCCATTTTATGTTTTTGCTGTAATAGTCTGTCATAGATATGTTATTTAAAGAAAAAATACTTTGCATTCTAAAGTATTTTAATTAATCCACAAAAGTATAAATTAAATTCCTGTGATGAAGGAGTGAGAGGCCTTTCATTTCACATTTCCATCACAAGTTCTACTTTTCTGTTTAAGTTTTCCAAAATATTCGTGTATGAAATAAGTTCTAAAGTTTTTATCTGACTTTTTTTCACAAATATTCCTCCAATATGGGAATCATGAGAGACAGATGACTACTCACTTTTCAACTATATAACTTTCCAACCACTGAGACAATACTAAGTTGTGATTTTTAGGTAATAGTTTTGTCTCATTCTCCATTTATTTCAATATCCTATGTTTCTTTAGTGAGGACATGAAGACTAAAGAATGGAAGTCCAGAATGAATGGTTCATTTTATCCTTTGTAGCATCATTTCACTGCATCATGTTCCCTGTGCTGAGCCCCATGGTACATATATAAATTCACCTTTCAATCATTTGTGTGGGTTAATGACACTGAGTAATAGCACATTAGCAAAGTGCCATTCCAGACACCAGCCAGGCATGCCAAACAGATAATCTGACAATCGTTTCAGATTCATTTTCCACAAACAGAAACACTGCTCAGGCTTATTAACTGGCAAATCTGCATAAGGCACGGCATAGAGCACAGAGCCTCCATTAAAAGCAGCAATCCATCTCATTAATGTAATTTACAAGGATATTTGGCCCATTCTATTGTTTTAAAATATAAAAAAAAATGCCCCTATTCAAAAAGCTGTCATCTATTTATAGCAAATTCTTATCATGTCCCTTATGCTTCACTGAAATGAAAGGATCATAAATTGGTTAATGACAATTGTTACTCAAATATCTTATATTTTGCTGCCAACGGTACAGAGCATTTGGAATTTAACTCCTGTTAGCTTCCTCAAAATATAATCTGATGATAGACTCACCCAATGATAATTAATGATGAAGCCTCTTCTTTTGGTTTTGACTTTCTCCTTACAAGTTGCCTTAAAATTTGCCCTTGGAAATTGTGATCAGGGACCTGTTGTACCGCAAATATCTAAGACATGATTTTAATAAAGATGTGCTTGCCTAAGATTTCTGCCCCGTCCCCATCTGTTTTAACACCTACGAATGGGAAGTTCACTTGTGAATACTGAAGTTCTCACTATGTAGCTGAGCAAAATATGCCCTTTTTCTCTCTTGAGAGCTTGCTGCTTCTTTGTGCTTTATGAACAGTGTGTTGCATCCTTTCTTCCTTTTGCTGGGAAATGTCCCTGCATTTATCTTTAGATTTCATGGTAAGAGAAAATTCCATTTAGAATTCATGACTTTAACAATGGTATAATTTTCTTTCATTTTCTCCTGATACAAGTATAACTTTATGTTAAATTGAGGTGACCTGTTCTTAAGTATTCATCTTCAAGAAAGCTATCAAAAGATGAAATGTTACTAGAGATGGTCACATTCAGGCAGATTTTCAAAGTCAGTGACCTATGCTGAAATTACTCCTGAAATATTAAGATCTCCACTCTTCTGTGGCATATTCCAAGTCTAATATCACTTGCACTGAAGACTTCTTCATGGGGGAGACAGTAGCCATTAATGACTTAATTGTGAGAGAGTAAGGTCAATATAGTGTCTCAGAAGGGCAGCATTCTGGAAGGGAACTGTTTGTTAGGATAATAGCTCCCACCTGACAGTCTGTTTCTTTTCGCGGTCCAACTCCCTCACATAGATCACAGGGTTTTTCAACCCTGATAGGCTGCAATCACAAAACACATTTTTCCTCGGCCTTCAATGTTTTCTGTGTTGAAGACAATGATATTTCATATAATCAAATTGCTTACTTATATCACCTAAACCTTCAGCGATAAATTCTTCCTTCAATGGTTCTGTACTTGATATTTTTCCTTTCACTCAGAAAGCATCAGTGTTATTATTTTTACCCTCTGATGTTTATATTGCATTCCTCAGAGTAGATTTGTCTTCTGTGACTGGTCCTCAGCCACAAAGTTGAGATGCAGTCCAACTGGGCTTGACATATACACACACACACATATATACACACATATATATGCATATATATATATATATATATATATATACACAAACATAGACATACATATAAATACATAAACACACACACACACATTTTTTTGGTCATACATATAGTTAAAAAAAGACATGGAGCAACAGGATAAAGAGTAAAACCTAAGAACCAGAAAATGTAGAAACAAAGACATAATTATATACAAACAAAAACAGAAATAAATAATAAAAAACACTTAGAAAAACACACGGATTATAATGTAGAGCTCATTAAATTACATAAATCGAACCCATTTGCCCATACAGCACCAGAGCAAGAAAGAGGAATTTACCAGAATCCCATTAGTCCCCCTCATGCTGTCTTCAAGTCACTACTCACAACATCCAAGTGTAATCACTATTTTGACTTCTAACACCACAGATTAGTTGTCCCCGTTTTTGAATTTTTTGTGTTTGCTTTACAATGCCTTGGTTTACATTGGTTTACCTACATCACCAAGCACATTCCCGGTGAAGGTGTTTCCACCTCCTTGTCTTCACCACAGCCTGCCCTGCACGCTACCGAGCAGCCGCAGCTGGGAGTCAAGCTGGGGTTCTACCTCCTGCTCTGTTCACTCGTATCTGAGGTCAAATGTCTCCGCTTTCCCGAAGACAAAGGCATAATCTAATTTTAAATTGGGAGGTGTCTGTATACTCTGTGCTCTGAAAACTGACTTAAGGATGATAGAAACTCCAGGGACCCTGAGAAAAACCCATGATTGAAGAGAACATATGAGAACATGGAATATGAATCAGAGACCCATTTGGGGTCTTGCTTCAGTCATTCCCTCTTCTTTGTTCCATCTCCCAATCTATAAAGAGGAAGTAATAATGACACCCAATTTGAAGAGTTGCTGAGAGAACTAAGTGATGGCACATATTAAAAATACAAGTGGCGCTATGAATTTTACATGCCGGGCCCTTTCTCTTCACTTTTGTTCTATGACATTAGAATATACAAAAACAAAAACAGCAAGCACAACTTGCTCCTAGGAAACCTCCATGGTCAGTATTAATTTTTCATACGATTAATTCATTAGTTATTTTAATTCTCTCAATGCTTGACCCTGAATAAAAACTATTACCAGCTTATTCATTCCCTGAATAGGCAGCATGATCACTAGTGATAACAAGAAGGTCCCCACTACACTTCTCAGAGGAATGAAGTACTTTGAAAAGTTCATGTAATTATGCCAGGCACATACTATGTTTCCCTGCATTACTACATACTATTGAGTACAGGCCAAGATTCCCAGTCACATAAGCAAATACTTCTGATCAAAGATCGTATGATGCATTGTAATAATAGGGCCCATTTTATTCACTTCTATTAATATTCACTAACTGAAGTCGGTTTGTCCAACTTCTTACTTCAAATGTATCATTCGATCTCACTCCATTTCTTGGCCTTTCCTTTTAAACACATCCTTTCTAGAATTAGAGAACTTCCCCCTGGGCTCATTGCAGATTTCTCCAGTAAATAAGCCCTATTTTTCAGCTGTTAGTTATGCTCTCTTGCTTCAGATCTCTGATACATGGATTAGCTTCTCAGTAAATATTTCTGTTTGAAAGCAGTTGGTCTCCAGTCTTTGTAAAGTCTTAAAAAGGCCTGGCATATACCATCTCCACAGGGTATTTTGCAGTTGTAAAAGGAATGGCAGTTTGGAGATGACAGACAGTGAGTTATTTTCTTTGCCCCAGAAGGTAACAGTAGATTACGGATAAAACATTGCACAAATGACATAAAATTTCACATAACCAAGTGAAAAACAATAAAACTTTTTAGAACTGGGGTGTCCATTAGTTTTGTCAGAGAACATTTCCTTTACCTCTATCACTTTTCCTAAATTTAAAAACACAATTGATATTTTGATATAGTTTCTAAAATGTTATAATTTTTTCATATGCTACAAAGAACCATACATCTCATATTAATCAAAAAAAAAAAGAAAAAAAAACCCAAAATATACCAAAAAGTCCTGTATGACATAAAGATTGCACAGGCTGAAAAGCAGCTGATGTAATGAGAACAGCCCAGGCCAGGCCTAAGTTCCAAGTTCATGGCCCTTCCTAGCTGTGGGAACTTGGGCAAGTTTCTCACATCCTCATTCATAAAATAAGAACAGGGAGACTTGAATTGCAATTTGTCATGAAGATTTAGCAATGTCTTATTTATCCATTGTTTTACATATATTAAGTTGTGTCTCACAACAAGATTAAGTGCCCAATGAAAGCAGACTATCATTTGTTACTAATTTGGGAACTTAAAACACTCAGGTGTTCGTATGTGAAAAAATCCCCAATACATATTGGTTTGGGGTGGCATTTTGTTCAGATCAGATCAGGCCAATGTGATCACGTACATGGTTAGTACTGTTTGGGAAGAGTCCCCCCCCCCTTTTTTTTAAAAAAAAAACAGTATTGCTTTGAAGAGAAGTCATATGACTCTACTAATAAAAACTATACTACATATAAGATAGATAACCAACAAGGACCTACTGTATAGCACAGGGAACTCTACTCAACATTCTGTGATAACCTATATGAGAAAAGAATCTAAAAAGAATGAATATATGTACATGTATAACTGAATCACTTTGCTGTACACCTGAAACTAACACATTGTAAATTAACTAATCAATTATACTCCAATAAAAAAAAGTTGGAGAACTGAAGTTCTGTAATATTAAGTAATTTGCCTAAGATCACATATTAAACAGTGGAGGTGATATGTGAAAAAAATTATAGTTGTTTAATATTAAATAATACATATTATAGCAGTAAGAATTTTTCCATACTTTTAAAAAAAATCTTCTTAACCCTCCGAGCTATATACTATTCTTATCCCAAGTTTACAGAAAAGAAAACCAAGGCTGGTAGCGATAAAGTAGCTCTTCAGGGTCACCCAGAGTCTTTTCATCCAGGTCTGCCTGCCTCCAGAGCTTGTGCTCTTTTCTATAACCTTGTATGGGGAAAAGTTATCTGATACCAAATTCACTCATTTGGACATATCCAGAATCTGAATTACGACAGTTTGTGACCATGTGTATGTGTTCCTGTGCACACACAACAGGCACAATTATGAGAAAGACAGCCAGCAAAACACAATATGGATTTTAACTTGAATAAAAATGTCTAAAGCTAACCATTAGGATGATTAAGTCAGACTGCTCATATATTTGGGGAAGGAACAGACGGTATAAGGATGCAGGGAGCCATCTTCCTAAAAACTGGAGAACGATTTTGCCAACTGGTTGTGACACAGATTAGGTAACCTCTTGAGATCCCCTTTCGCCCAGTGATTTTGTTAATCTTTGTATGTTACACACATAGGCAGACTACTAATTTGGAAATAAGATTGCATTGTGAGAGTAAAAACTATGAGATCAATACAAAATAGATCACAGGAAAGAAAACTGCAAAATTAAAAAGACTCCTGCTTCCCAGGCCAAAGACTTAAGTGATGACATAACCAAGAAAAGAATATGTCAGTGTAAGGGGGTAAATAATGTGGATCGAAGAAAGGGAAAAAGTCCGAGAAACTGAAGCTGGTGTAACCATGCTAAGAGTACTGTCTGAGGAGAGGGCTCTGTGATCTGCCAGACAGGTATACCCCACATGAGATGGAGACTCCGAGCTGTCAGAGCTCTCGCCACCTTCTAACCAGAACTCCTTTGGATGCTCCCACTCTGATCCATCCACATTCACCAGACAACTTCCCCAAAGGGTAGACCACACACCAGCCTTTTTCTTCATCAAGTGTATATTACATTAGAACTTTCCTAAATTTAGAATAGTACTGTCTTTGCAAAAAGCATGATTTTTGTGAAAAAACTGTCATCTAGACACAACTGCTTTCAGCTGTTTTCACACCTAAGCGCACATTCTCATACTTCAGAGCACAGGCTTTGTAGCTCAATTACCTGGGCTGGAATCACAGCCCTAGTGTTCACTAGTCATGTGATCCTGACCAATTATGTAGCCTCTCTCTGGGACCAATAATAGTACCTAGTTTATAGACTGATATGCAATTTAAATAAGTTAATATGTGTAAATGCTTAGAATGGTGCATGGAACATAGTGCTCAATACATTTTAACTATTATTGTTGATATTGATACATTTTGTTGATACATTTAAATTTATTGATACATTTTATTAAATTTATTCATACATTTTGTTGATATTGATACACTTTAACTATTATTATTGATATTGATTTTATTGTTACTAGTCTAGATTTTTAATTTAGCTCAGTTCTACCACTCTCCAAACCCAATACCCAACCTCAACCCCTTATTCAGTCCTTACACCATCCCCTCTCTATACTGACAAGCTCCTACCTTTTGGTTTTTGCTCCCAAAGCTCCTTCCACCACGTCATTCATTCTCAATTAACATCACTTCTTTTCTGTAATAACCCTTGCTAACGAAGGGTGGGCCTAGTGCCTCTGTCATCAATCTTCCTGACTCACAGGACAAGGGTAAGAGATTGTCATTCTTCTTGTTTCTCGCTATCACTTTTCCCAAGGTCACTCACCAACCTCTCCTCTTTTAATATCTGTGCTACCTGACATTTACTTTCCATAATCAGTTAATGATACTCTTCCATGTATTTCAGTGGTTCGGGACTGCTTCACATTCCCTATATATCCCTCCTGTCATCTTTATGGACAATACTGATGATCCTTCTACTATCTGGGTGGTTGTTTCTATTCCACACCCTTGTTGTAAATTAAACTGATGTATATGCTCCCCCACAAACAGTTCAGTTAGTTTAAACTGGCACAAGTGCCTTTTCTTTAATTGATCTGGTTTTTATTGTTTTATTATTTGGTTCTGTCAATAACAGACACAATGGTCTATCATGTCCAGAATCTAGGTTTGCATTTTATTTGAACATCTACCTTTAAGAACTGTGGTATGCTTTTTATGGTCTGACTATGTGTCCCTCCTCTCCCCAAATTCACATGTTGAAATCCTAATGCCCAAGGTGATGGTATTAGTAGGTGGGGCCTTTGGGAGGTGATGAAGTCATGAGGATGGAACCCTCATGAATGGGATTAATGCCTTACAGAAGAGGATCCAGAGAGACCTCTAGTGTTTCCACCATGTGAAGACACAGTGAGAAGTTGCTAGCTATGAACCAGGAAGTGGCCCTTACCTGACTATGCTGGTGCCTTGATCTTGGACTTCCAGCCCCCAGAACCATGAGAAATAAATTTCTGTTAAAAGCTACCACCCAGTCTGTGGTATTTTGTTATAGCAGCACAGATAAATAGCAGCTTTATTCTTATGTCTATTTGTATGCAGACTTACATGAATTTTTATTTTCCAGGTCATTCTTGATTTTAAATAGTCTCCCCCATTATCTTTATATGCACATTCTTTCTTGTCATGTGTCTGTGTTTTTTGGTTAAAAAAAACTTATCACTGTTCCTGTGTGAGCTTATATGATATGGAGTTTTAGGCCACTGGATAGATCCCTGAGTGTATGACTAAAGATCATGCCAGAAGCAAGAGATACGTTTTGTATCCTGTGATATGGGAAAGAAAGTCAGTCACTCTTAAGATGAATGACTGCTAAGCTCTATAATCAAGGTATAGAACAAAGAAATTAAGGTTTTACAGAGATACTCCTCAGGCTTGTTTTCTAAATGACTGGAGCAAATTTGGAATTTGGAATTTTCCAAATTCCACAGGACTGGAGCAAACTCCTCAAAGACACCATTCTCTGCTTCCTGACATTGTCATGCAACACTAGAGTTTTAATTTTCTTTCAGCAGGAGATGGAATCCAAGCTTAATCTGGACTTGGAGGTGCTAAATTTAGAGGTTCCCTGAGTTGTGCAACCATCATGACCTGGGGAGTGTTTAGTCAGCCACTGACAGACTTTGTGAAATAATGATAGAGGTGAGAAACTTTGAAGTACTTGCCAACATAGCCTGTAAGAGCATCTGAGAGCCCAAGAATTGGCATTTATTTGACAAAGTGCAGACATTACAATCTAAGGAGGTGAAGTGGGACCTCTAGACTACCAGACAATACACACAGCACAGGGCACTACTTAAGCAGAAGGCAACTCACAGTAAAGGGCTGCAGCATCAACTCTGGTTTATGGAATTAGGGGATTTCAATCCTGGCTGCCCATTGGAATCACCTGGAGGACTTTTACCAAACATGGATGCCAGGTCTCACCCCAATGAATCCAATTGTTCTGGATGGCGGACCAAGGCTGAGTACTTGTAAAAGCTCCCTTAGATAGTACAAACATGCAGCCAGGATTGAGATCTTGTAGTGTAAACCAGAGCAGAGGATAGAAACTATGTTATCATTTGAGTGGACTGTATTTTCCCCCTTAGTTACCTAAAGGTACATTTGAAACAATATGGCGGTTTAGAATGTAACAACTACAATACCCAGTGGAAGGTCTGAAATGCCAGATGAACTGGCATTTAACAGAGATGAGTCCTCATACCCTAAGGAATAGCTTAGTTTATAAGAGACCCAAGAATGTGAATGTATTTTCCACCCAGAAACCTTCCCTCTCCGCCAAAAAGTAATTTACCTTTCATGGATGTGATGGTTAATTTTATGTGTCAACAGATGGGGCGAAAGAGTGCCCAGATATTTGGTTAAATATTATTCTGGGTGTGTCTGTGAGGAGGTTTCTGGATGAGATTAACATTTGAATCAGTAGAGGTAGACTTAGTAAAGCAGATTGCCTTCCCCAATGTCAGTGGGCCTTACCGAGTCCTTCGAAGGCCTGAAGAGAACAAAAAGGCTGAGTAAGGGAGAATTAGCTCTCTCTGCCTATCTTTGAGCTGCGAACATCAGTCTTGAGCTGGAACATATACCATTGACTCTCCTGTTTCTCAAGCCTTCAGTTCAGAATGGGACTTTACTATCAGCTCCCCTGGGTCTCTAGCTTGCTGGCTGCAGATCTGGGGACTTCTCAGCCTCCATAATCATGTAAGCCAATTCTTTATAAAAATCTGTTTTTATATATTGGTTCTGTTTCTCTGGAGAACTCTGACATACAAAGGAACATTGGTTTATTACTTCTGAGATACTTGTTACTTTAGGAAACAGTTGCCTAAAAATACTAGCTGCCCTGTCCTCAGAAATGGGCAATAAATGCTACCATTTGCACGTATATATGATGGAATCTGGCTGAGAATTTTCTCAAAGATCACCCCCTGTCACTTTTCTGCCATTGCACACAGCCTGCTCGTTATGCCTCAGACAGAAAAAAAAAAAAGCAAGATGACCACAATGGAATTCGACGGAATAGCAGCAGGGAGTTCCAGCAGTTCCCACAAGCCAGCCCTTTATAAGCACCAGCCCATCACTACCTTGTTTTCAAGACCTCCTGCTAATAGTCAATGCCTGGGTTTGGTTCTGGTATATTAGACTGTCCCCTGGCAAAGAACTCAAGTTTCATTCAGGCATAATAAATCATCAGTCTCACACTAGCAAATAATTCACCCAGACTCCCTTCTGTCTTCCCTTCTTTGACAGTTCATCTCCTGTCAAGTGAACTAAAAAGGATATTAATGTTCTTCATTTTGCAACTATTAAAGTCAAATCAGCATTTTTCATATTACCTTTAACCCCTTCCCTTTATAAAATAAAGACGTACTCCTTAACTCTACCAATGTAAGCGTGTATATTTAAAGGAATGTATATTTCTCTCTAGTCGTTATGTTAGTTAGGAACTGCTTACTAGAAATCTTAAACAATTATAATTTTAAGTTGGTGGAATATGACTTTAGTATAAAAAATGGCAGTGATAAGCTTTTCTTACTTCAACAATCAGATACAGTCCCATTCTAGGAATAAATGAAATAAAGCTAAGAAAAAGATCCATTTATGGTTCTATATTCTATTAATGATTCTCTACGGCTCAGAAGCTACCTTAAAAAAATCACCCCAAATCAGGCCTCTGCTGACCTGCAGGTTTGCTCCCCTTGATACAATCTCTGAATAAAGTAAATGTACCCCCAGATTTTCCCTTGATTTCTTATTTTTACTGTTTTCAACCTGGATTCCATTAAGCATGGGGCAAATCTGTGTATAACTAATTTTAGTGATACCCTCAGAAACAAGGAAAAAAATCAAGGAAAAAAAAAAGAAAATGTTTCTTGAAGAATAATATATGACAAACAAGTTAACTATACAGAGAAAATGAGATTCTCAATACAATTCTTAGGGGCAGCCCATTCATTCATTCATCCATTAATTCATGTTCTAACATGTCAGGCACCATTCTAGACATTGGGGTGAAGTAAACAGAGTTCTTGCCCTTTTGTTGCTTATATTCTAGTAGTCAAGAGACAAACAATAAATAGGCAAAACCAACAACCATAGTACATCAAAGAGTGGTAGGTGCCACTGAGAAAAATAAAGAATGGTGATGAAGAAGGGCTTCTCTAACAAGGAGACCTAAAGGAAGTGAGGGAGTGAGCCATGCAGGGGGGTCTACGTTAGGCTTTGTGGTTCATAGTAAGGACACTGGTTTTCCCTCTGAGTGAAATAGGGAGCCATTCAATGATTTCAAGCAGAAGAGTGACATGATCTGACACATTAAAATGATCGTTTTACCATTCTACTGAGATTGTCTCGTAGCAAGGAAGGGTTTGATCTTCCAAACAGGTGTAAAGACATTATCAGTGCTCAGGAGTTCCCGGTCCCCTTTTTCTGCCTGGGCATACAAGAAGTACATTTCCAAGCCCCTCTGCCGTTAGCGGGGCCACAGGACTGGGGTTGGACAATGAGATGGGAGCAGTAGTGGCCTGTGTCACTTTTATGCTCTAGGATTCTCCAGTCTCATCACCTACTGCTTCAGCTGGTGACAGTGAATGGTGCAGCCTCCATCAGCCTGGATCCCTGAATGACTGTAAGAAGTTGTCCCCAGCCCCTTTCATCTTGTCAAAATAAAGTAGACATTTGTGAATAAGATATATGAATTGTATCATAAAATTGTATCAAAAAATCTACAAACAATAAATGCTGGAGAGGGTGTGGAGAAAAGTAAACCCTCCTACACCATTGATGGGAATGTAAATTGGTGCAGCCACTATGGAGAACAGTATGGAGGTTCCTTAAAAAACTAAAAATAGAGCTACCATATGATCCAGCAATCCCACTCCTGGGCGTGTATCCGGAGAAAACCATAATTTGGAAAGATACATGCACCCCAATGTTCATTGCAGCACTATTTACAATAGCCAGGACATGGAAGCAACCTAAATGCCCATCAACAGAGGAATGCATAAAGAAGATGTGGTATATATATAAACAATGGAATATTACTCAGCCATAAAAAGAATGAAATAATGCCACTGCAGCGACACGGATGGACCTAGAGGTTGTCATACTGAGTGAAATAAGTCAGAAAGAGAAAGACAAATATCATATGAGGGACTTCCCTGGTGGCACAGTGGTTAAGAATCCGCCTGTTAATGCAGGGGACACGGGTTTGATCCCTGGTCCAGGAAGATCCCATGTGCCATGGAGCAACTAAGCCCACGCGCCACAACTACTGAGTCTGCATGCCCTAGAGCCTGCGTGCCACAACTACTGAGCCCACGTGCTGCAACTACTGAAGCCGCCGTGCCTAGAGCCCGTGCTCCACAGCAAGAGAAGCCCGTGCACTGCAACAAAGAGTAGCCCCCCGCTCGCTGCAACTAGAGAAAGCCCACGTGCAGAAACAGAGACCCAACGCAGCCAAAAATTTAATAAAAACAAACAAATGTGATATGATATTGCTTATATGTGGAATCTAAAAAATGGTACAAATGAACCTATTTACAAAACAGAAATAGAGTCACAGATGTAGAAAACAAACTTATGGTTACCAAGGGGGAAGGGGAGGAAGGATAAATTAGGAGATTGGGATTGACATCTACACACTACTGTATGTAAAATAGATAACTAATAAGAGCCTATTGTATAGCACAGGGAGCTCTACTCAATACTCTGTAATGACCTATATGGGAATAGAATATAAAAAAGAGTGGGTATAGGTATATATATAACTGATTCACTTTGTTGTACAGCAGAAACTAACACAACGTTGTAAATCAACTATACTCCAATAAATTTTTTTTAAAAAGATATATGAATTTTTTTGTATTAAGCCAGTGAGGTTTGGAGAGTTGAGAGTCATTGCTGCAAAAGCCTGGTCTGTTCCGATGAAATCAACTAGTTAGGAAATATGACTCAGTCCAGCGATGCCAGTAGCTTAGACCAAGGTGAAAGGAGTGGAGGCGAGATTCTGGATAAATTTTGAAGGTAAAACCAAACCTTTTGACAAATTCCTGTTATTTTGATAAGAAATTATTTTTTAACCTGAAAACACTTTCTAAACTTTTGTCCTTGCTTACAAAATATTTAGCAAATGACAAATATAATTCATCCAAACATATATAAATCTCTTTTGGTTGATGCAATGTAATTCCTATAAAGTGGTCTCAAAACAAATGCAGTGATGAATATCTGACATTTATATTCTGCCTTCCTTTCTTTAGTATGAGCATATATTTTGAAAAAAATACATAAATTTCCATTTAATGCAACATGGTATGTTATTAATTACATGTTCCAGCAACGATTTCCAATAAAAAGACATTTAATTTTTAAAAGCTCACTGCACTAAACTGCATTGGGAATTACTAGATATCTTATGCTGAGACAGAATATGACAATGTCTATTATAGTGATACTAAGTGAGTTATGCTTAAAATTGTGCCTAAAGTTAAATATCATAAGCTATTTATTTAGCAAAAATGTAGTAAGGAAACAATTATGTGTGAGAATCTATGCAAGGCACATGAGTCATGATCAAATAAAGAAATTACTGCACTTTCTAAGATCAATGCCTACAGCCTGAAGTATGCACTTTATGTTTAGAAAAACACGATGTATAAGGACCTTCATGTGGTCCCAAAGTAAATTAACAGTGTCATAACATTATATAATATAGACTCCCTCCTCACAAGTCAGTGGAATACTCATATTTTCTCTGTGCATTTCACAAGTACTTTAAAACTGAATGATTATATTGATGATTATAAAATGGTCCTAAATTAGTAGAGGCCAGATATGCAATACATCCTGAGTTTTAGTTATTTTTAAAGGGGAAAAGAAAAGAGATGTTGTTTTGATGTTTTGTCATCATATTTTTCTATAACTTATTTTGAAATTAAATCTCAGCTATGGGTTTAAAGGGTCAAGGTATCAGCTAGGGTTCTGTAAACTACATTTCTGCTTTACCCAGATGGTCACTTTTATGAGTAATACTAGGAACAGAATAACCACAGGTTCAAATATGCATTTAATTATACAATCTTCCATTATCTTTTCCATTAAGAATATTGTTATAGTTAAGAAAATGTTAGATGACATTAACTGATTTTATAAATCTATGTCAGAAACGAACTCTAAAAAATATTTTTCTGAAAAATATCAGGTTTCTTAAGGGGCACCCTTTGCTGAAATATTTTTATCTGATTTAATCAGCTTTGATTTTTTAAAAATCAGTCTTTACCTTTTTAGTTTCTGATTTGTTCAATTTCAAAGTGTCAAATATACATGAAAGAAATTAAATGTATAATTTCATAATTTATAACCATTACAGAAAGTTTTAATTATTTTAACCCAGTGTAAAAAATGTTCCTGAAAATACTGCATACTCACCACTGACAACATCCCCTCCGCCTAAGTTTTAAACTATATGCAAGCATCACTTTCTAGGCGATCTTTTCCTAACCTATAAAATACAGGCATTCACCGTCTACAGTCTCTTTCCTCTCTAACATTCTTTGACTCCAAATCATTGCCATGTCAACACCCTTTGGCATCCCTTCTTGATATTCCTACTGCAACTGCCTTCATT
This sequence comes from Monodon monoceros, assembly GCF_005190385.1. Taxonomy (NCBI): domain Eukaryota; kingdom Metazoa; phylum Chordata; class Mammalia; order Artiodactyla; family Monodontidae; genus Monodon; species Monodon monoceros. Next base: position 14,114,593 of record NW_021703777.1, read on the forward strand.
CAGGTTCTCATCACCCAAACTTGAATTCAACACAGAGGTTTCCCAAGCATACTGTGTTCTTATCTCTAATCTGGACTCATCCCCATCAGCCGCCACATTGCGATCAGAGTTATTCTCTAATGCAAGTCTGATCATCTGAGTTACTCCTTGGCTTAAAAAGTCTTTAATGTATTTCTTCTTCCAGATCCTGGAAGAACCCAGATGGTCCTGGGTCTTACCACCTCATCTGAATGCTCCTCCACCATGACCCCTGGCCCCCAGTATATTTCCCTTTTATAGAAGTTATCACAATGTACTATGATGATTGATTTATTGCCATCCTTCCTGCTAGTCTCCTTGAGAGTGGGTAAAACATTTGATTTGGGATCCTTTGTGTTTATCACATTGCCCTGTACCTGATAGTGAACAGTATGTGCTTGTTGAATGAACAAAGATGTGAATGAATAGACATCTCTAATACTTGAATACAAGGTTTTCATAAAGGACTGAAGTACCATATTCTCTAAGATGCTACAAATATTTATTCCCATTTGAAAATATGCCCACAAATCTCCAGCACATATTTTGCCACGAGAGATACAAAAGGGAAATACCATATAAACACTACACTCTGTGGTATACTTTTTAATATTCATACATAAAATCACTCAAAGTAAAACATTGCTTTTTGCCTAGTTTATTCTCTTTAGACAAAGAAACCAGACTGGTTAGATTTATGAGATGGTTAAACGTGCTATGTATTGATTTACAGCATTACACTTACACTTACGTGCCACCAAAGTTTTTCTTTTTAAGAAAGAAACTACAAATGTTAAATGATATACTAGAGAACTCCTTCCTACCACATCCTAGTTATTTTAAATGGAATCTAAATATGGGGTCTAAATTAAGAGAATACATGTAAGTTTCATGCAGCATAATTTAGAACAGGAAGTTTCCCTGGTAACCATGTATAAGTTGGCAAGCAGCAAAAGAAACTATAGCCCTAGGTTCTTGTAAAGAAATAGTAAGTATACTTTATGACCTTGAATTCTTTATTGGTTAACTCCTTCCTCCTGGTGATTTTAAGTTTGTCTTTTTCATTTAAATTACCTGTTTACAGGTAGGTGGAAGAGACTTTTAGTAAATCCCATCCCATTTTCTTTAAAACTTTTCAGATGTTCTGTGATAACCTTTCTTATTTCTTCGATTAATACACTGGTCCAATCAATAAAGCAATCTTTAGCTTCCTTCAGTCAAACTACAGTGAGCTCAAATGATTTTTTAAATACTCTATCCTGGAAATGTTCTGGAAATAATGAAGGCAATAGCAGGAATATTGATCTTAAACTTATTTCTTTATTTATGTTCACATTAAAGAACTTCAAAAAATACTGTACTACTGAATGCAATATGCTGCTACTATTATTCATAATATTATTATTCATAGTAACGAAGAGAAATATAATGTTCTGAAGAGAATTTTCCATTAATTTATTTGATATAAATATAAGAAAAGAAAAAGATAAATGAATTACACTTTATATACTCCCTAACAACAATAACCCAGGTCTTCCTAGCTTTGTTTTAGGAGATTTTTAAAAGAAATTTTTCTTACGATCAAACAGTGCAATACTTCCGTAACTTCTGAAAATTAGTTCTTTGCTAAGAGGCATACCTAACATGTTTTTGAGTACTGCAACGTCAATCCTTTGGAATCTGTGATTCTTTGCAACCAGTACTCTAATTATTATATATGATTTTTAAGGAGAAAAATGCATGTACAGGCAAATTCTACCATTAACAACAGGAACTCATAACACAAATTAATGGTAGCACACGCTCCTTAGTGGTTAATATAACATTTACAAAAGCTTTTTGTTAACTGTAGCAATATGCTGAAACTTCAGGACCATCTGGAAATAATTCTATTCACAGTCTCAGGAGGAAGCAAGAGTTGTTAGCACAGAATATTTCAAATATTTAGATAACTTTAGATAACGATAATGTTAGGTATAGTAGCTCACTCTCACATGGATATGCATGCCCTCCAGCTTTCTGCGGTAGCCTCAGAAAAGATCAGTTAGAAAAATGAGAAGTTGACTAAACCATGCCATTTGGCAGATATTTATTTATTCTCTGCTACATTAAATTGTGCTATGAACAAAGGGGATGAGGGTATAACAATGTAATAAAAATGAGAGAATTCAGGAAAGGAAGAAGGTAAGGGAGGGAGGGAGGAAGGAAAAAGTAAGAAATACACTTTTCAAGATCTAAGAAGTTATGATAGAGTAACGCAATAGTGATGCCTATTAAGAAGGCAGAGGTCAATTTCTGGCGACAGGGAATTGCAGGCAGAAGAACCAAAGGTTCTAGGTGGAAAGTACAGTGGCATTTATAAGGAACAGAATGAAGGCAAGTGGAGCTCAGTGAGAAATGGTGAAGTGCACAGGGAGAAAATGAGGAGTGGGATGGGATGCAGAAGATGAGTTTTGGGGTGAAGGAAGAAGGGAGAGAAATCAAGAATTCTGTCGTGAACAGCCTATTCCAGGTAGAGATATCAAATATGCAGTTGACTATATGATTCTGGATTTCAGGCTGAAATTTTGAATTTAGGAGGCATCACAGAGTTGAAATTTCAATCCACGGGGCTAAATGAGATTACCTAAAAAAGATAATCAGGGTCATGGCACACAACTGAAATAATACATGCGGAAGCCTTAATACATAGTAGAGACCAGAGAGGGACTCAGGATGGAGCTCTCAGACCCCAACACTTAAGAGTTGTAAAGAAAAAGAGGAGTCAGAAAAGGAGACTGAAAAAAAGATCTGAGAGGTAGAGAGATGGAGGGAAACATGAAAGGAGAATATGATTTCAGAGCAGTCAAAAGAAGTATTTCAAGAAGATGGAAGGGGTTGAAAGGGTCAAATTCAAATACAGCAAGTTACCAAAAGTCTTTATAGAAGCAACTCAAAGGGGAAAAGCATTAAAATGTGACAATGCTAAATATTTTGAACTTTTCAAGATATTTCTGCCAATAAACATCCTGAAGTTCATAGTGAAATAAGCATTCAACCACATTTTATTGCTTACCTGAATTGCTGATCCCATTGTGAACTTTTAATTAATACATAAAAGGAGCCCCTACATTAATTTATTCTAATCCTTATAAAGTAATTAACATCTTGACTATGACTCAGATTCTGAATGTCTATATGTATGAAATAAAGCATAATTAACATTATTATTAGATTCATAATCAGCATTTTAGTGAGTGACCTTATTGCTTCACTAAAACCTTACTGAAATGTCAGCATAATTACAAATATAAATGGAAAAGAAAATTACCATTCAGTAGTTATCTGTCAATAATCTTCCTACTAAGAGGAAAATTTTGTTTCTGAATACATGTATCCATTAGTAATATTGATTAAAAGAACATCTAAGACCTAGTCCATTGTCTCAGTTTTTAATTTGTGTTAAAAAATAAACAACAAAACACTTTAAAAGATAAAATATTCTGTAAGTATAAAATGCTTTAAACTGAACAACTACTGAATTACATACCCAGGCAGGTCTCATTTCACTGTACTAGATCAATTATAGAATATACTTTATTTCTGTAATTTTTATATATTTCCTCTTTCTCCCACTAGATAAAAGGGTCTTCATGGCAGTAACTAGGTTTATCTAATTCCCCAGTGCTTAGCTCATGGGATAGAGTAGGAACTTAATACATATCTGGTGAATGAACAAATGAATAGGCAGGTGGTACCACAAAAATAAGAGGGAATATACAAATTGCGTCCTTTCTAAGGTTATAATATTGGCAAATAAAACATTTTTCAATGACTGGCCAAAAAAGTGATATATGTATATTCTATCTATCTATTCTATCTATTCTTTCTATCTATCTATCTATCTATCTATCTATCTATCTATCTATCTATCT
>NW_021703777.1:14118534-14192482 GCF_005190385.1 Monodon monoceros
TCTATCTATCTATCTATCTATCTATCTATCTATCTATCTATCTATCTACCTACCTACCTACCTACCTACCTACCTACCTATCTATCTATCTATCTATCTATCGGGTTGGCCAAAAAGTTCATTTGGGTTTTTCATAGCATCTTACAGAAAACCCCGAATGAACTTTTTGGTCAACCCAATATCTATCTATTTGCATGAAACAAGGAAAAATGTGAACATAGTAATATTTAACTTGAGACTGACAGAATAATCACAGGCAAAAATGCAGTATAGTACTGTATTGCCATTTTAAAGATGGAAAAGGGTCAGTATTTCGTAGAAGTGATCTCAGCCACTCACTGATAGGGAAAAAATATGCAGAATTTAGGATAACAAACATTCAGAGTTTCGGCAAAGAGGCCAAAGATACGTGATTTTAATGAACATTTTGAAGACCTATATGCAGAAAATTGGGCAAGTCAGAAAAAGGCGTTCTATTTCTGAGACAATTCATTCTGTTTACTGTGATGTTGTGATAGAGAGAGAAGACCACTAGATAATCACAAAGAACATGTACCCAAATCCGGATTCATTCACTCGTCAGTGAACCCATTTACCAAGCTGTCCAGTGAGAAATGATAATTATCACTTAAGATAGTTTCAGAGATCAAATGAGATAATTTACATGGAAGTACTCTACAAATTATAAATATTGAAATGTTAGTGTTGAGTTCCAAAGAAAATGATTTTATTTATGCATTTTGTTTTGTCCCATTTTTTAAATAAGACATTCCTGAGACAGTTACTGATTCGTTCTACTCTCAAACAGAAACTGCCATTTGAATATCAATGTGTGTACAAATACTAAAATGTCATTATCCCTGGCACTGTTTAGTTAACATCAAGATTAGCGAGAAAATCTTGGCTTATATCAATATGTGCATATAAGATTAAGGAAATATACTGAAACTCTTGACATTAGCTCATTAGTTATCTAGTTACCATTCACTGTGCAAAATTTTATAGGAAAGTTTGCTTGTGTCTGTGTGTGTGAGGGAGATGGTGTAGTTGTGAGAAGAAAGGAAATGAATGACAGAAATAAAAATCTAATGAAAAATGGGATATATTTCCTATGCTGTTTATATAGTCATAGGGTTTTTGGATGAATTATACTTTTATTTTATGCTTACCCACATTATTTTAATAAAGTACTTTTTTTCTTGCACTATGTGAGTAGCCAAGATTATGATAGCTCAGGACTCTTTATGTGTTTGTTTCTATCATGCTTCCACCATTTATTGTTAGCTTTTTTAAAAGACTGTTTGCAATACTTTGTTGTATAACTTAAAAAGTTGTTTCTGCATCTTGTTAAAAATAATAGGTAATCAACTTAGCAGAAACTATCCACAGTTATGGGCCTTCCTTTTCCAGCATTAGAAACCTGAATTTTCTGCTCTTTTTTTTTTTTTTTTATGATACTCTCAAAACATATACCATATAGCTTAAAGATTTTGTCTTTAGGTAGCATTGTGCCTTAAACATTTTTAACCCTGCTTAAGATTCAAAAGTATATTTTATTCAATGTAGGAAAAAATAAATTTAATCTTTCATCCGTGTTATCATGCAAAAAAAATGTGAACTTCATCTTTAATGCACATTAGTTTACTAGTGGAGAGGCCCATGGTGAAGTTTACTGTTGTTCTAAGATAATTTCATCACATAATGAAATCAGCAGAGTAAATTCCTACAAATGCAATGTTTAACTTAGAACAAGCTTTTCAATTAACTTAGATAAGATTTTTAGGTTTATTTTACTTCATTCTCATTTATGTATTAATTGTCCAAGGATTCCTATTAGGTAGTACTCGTATAGCTAGACATATATATAGTAGTAAACAGCTTTATTTCTTTTACATTAATAAATAATTCTGATTTTGACTGATTCATACTACTCTTTTCAACTAGAGAATAGCTCACATATTTATTAAACCACTATTAAATGTTGGGATATATGTTGGAGAGAATTTATAAGTACATATGACGATTTACTGGGGGGGCAGCTTTAGAGGTGCATTAATATATGGTAATATAAGCTTAATTCCAAATTAGAACAGAGATAATAATTGCAATATAATTTCAGATAAACGTGAAATGACAATGGGCTGGGGATAGCAGCGATGAGCTGCTCCCAAAGCTAGAATCTGAGACCATAATGGAGTGGAAAGAAGGTGCAAAAAATTCCAAACCAAGAGTAAGGACACAGTTTTGAAGGAGGAATTCACAAAACCTCTTTGGAAAACTGTGAGTACAACAATCCAATTACTATGCAGAACTTCATGGTTGGAAAGATGGCAGGAAATGTAAGTTAGAAACAGACTGTTATACACCAAATTTCAAATTAAGGTTCTAGTGTGTACACTCTTTCTAAAGAGGGATTCACTTTGCTGTACACCTGAAACTAACACAACATTGTAAATCAACTACTCCAATAAAAAATTTTTAAAAAAATAAAGAGGGTTTTCTAAATGTCTTTACCCAACAATGCATTTTTTAGTCAGTGGACGAAAACAATAGATGGTGAGTTTTATTAAACTTGAACAGCTTTTTTAATCTGTGAAAAAGCCAATAGTAATATAAATGATAAAAATTAAACGCACTACTTGCTTTTCAATAAATCTTTCTTTTAATTTCCAACATGTACTGTAGGGCAAAAGTTGTCTACATTTTTAAGGCATCTAGTAACTGGGTTAGGAATTTTTAAAATGTTGACAAAACTTGCTGCATATTCCTGCTTGTTTCAGAGATCTTTGCAAGCCATTAATTTTTAAATTCAAAGTTAAATATGTCTGGCTGATCAACAATATTCCAACCTGAAGGCCAATCCTGTTATTAATAAACAATCTAAAAGCAAATGATAGATAGGAAATCTCCACTACCATTCCCGGTTAGTATTCTATTTAAACTACAATGCCATTTTTTAAGTTTTAAAAAATTGAATCTGCCAAAGATGCCAAATAAATGGTGTATTTTATGACTAAATCAAAAGTACGATATCAAAATTCAATAAGGAGATATTAAAACTTCAGGAGTCAGTTATCTTGGCTCACTCTAAGGTTCTTAAAAAATGTTCCCCAGATTGAAAAGGGCAAGAAAGAAAAATCACTCATATGATCAGTGAGTAAAAAATAAAAAGATGATCGACTAAATAGAGCTTAAATCACTGGATAGGCTTTAGGTACTATTTGGAGAATGTAAAAGCACAAATCAAATGATATTTAAATCCATTTAAATTTTATAAAAGAGCAAACCATTTATAATTTAATGGCAGTGTCAAGGTGGGTCTGTATATTCAGATATTCAACTGGCATGTAATAATAACCCATAATTCATTCAAAGATTTCAGAAACTGTAAAAAAAAATTACTATTGATGAGATTTTTCAGATGTTAAAAATTAGACCAAAAAGGCCCCCATAATTTGCTTTGGGCCTTAGAGATCTTTTTCAGACCTTGTTGCTATTCCCCAACCCTCCACCTTTATATATAGTTAAGAGAATTCAATGCTTTTATCAAATAAAGTGTATGTAATGTATGTCTATTTAGAATGCTTTCTCACATTAAATGGAATTCTCAAAATTACAGATGTAAAATTTAGATAAGAAAAAGCAAATTTGATGAAGGAAGGAGGGGTGTTTTCTGTTTCAAAAAGACAATGCTAAAATTAAAACTTATCAAACTAAATCTTAGCTAAACTTAAAACATTTTAAAATCCAGTTTTAAAATGAAGATGTTCATACAATGTATTCGTATGCTCTTAAAGTGCAGAATTGATACAATTTTTTAAGTCAGTACCTATTGTGACTGTCTTCATTAAACTTAGTACCGGGAAGTAACTATTACCTTTTTTTAAAACTGATTGAAAAAAATTGAGGAAAAGGTGATTTCATTATAAATTAGAATATTTTATAATAAAACATATGGTTCCCATGTATAGAGCTATTTGGAAATTAGATTTATATAGGATATTTCTCCAAATGTAACAAAAGTGACCCGCTTTTATACACTTGTGCATGTCATTTGTACGGGTATTTCTAATTATTTTTAATGGAAATCAGCAAGTCATTAAGCTGGAAAGAAAAAAGTATTGCTCTCTATTTTTCTCTTTCTACATAATACTGTATTTTCCAAGCCTAACTGAAATGAAGATTGTAACACATTTCCCACTCTCCTCTATTGTGAAAGTTCTTAACAATAGTATATTCCTTTTGGATATCACCTGTAGCTTTGGTCAGTTTTAAGACAGACAAATTGTACCAATATAGAGGGCAGGTTCTGCTGGTTTATAGAGGGTGCCCTGAAATTGACAAAGCTGTTGTCTCTAACACCAGAAGGGAGGAGTTTGTCAATTTCAAGATTAAATTAAGCATTGACATTTTGGGGGGGGGGGTCATTTATAGAACCTCTGAGGAAAAGGGTGGACATTATATGGAGTTGAGATCCACATATTTAAAATAAAACAGATAATAATTGATATGTACTTATTAAGATAACATTAGTTTCATATATACTATTTCTCTGTACTTTCACAACAATATCAGTGAGTAAATTAAGACACAGGTTATAATCCATATTTTATGGACAGGGAACTAAGACTCCAGCAGATTAAACAGAAGCCCAAGTTTGAACAGTTATTAAATGGCACATCTAGGACTTAAAATCTGGAGTTCTGACTGTAAAACTCATATTCTTTTAGTGGCCAACTCAAGTCATCTTCATTTTTAAATTATGAATCTAGTGGAAATCTCTGTCATAAGCAGCAACAACATAAAGGGCCAAAAATAAGAAGCTTTAATGTAAGGATTTATCAAAGTTCAAATGCATGACAAAGGATCCAGATTACAGGCAACACTCTGTAATCTGGAGAAATCAGAAATTATTCAGGGACATAATATTAATATTAATAGCAAGACTTTTCATTTGTATAGGACTTTGTCCTTTCCAAGGTGTCATACATACATTACCCCATTTATATTGCACATAGCAGCAATTCAATAAATGTTAGTTAAAGAAAATTTTTAAGTGGAAAACTACTACAAGAAAACTGAAAATCCAAGGCCTGGGATATTACACTATTCTGGAGAAAAACAGTATTGGCCATTCTATACATAAATTAGTTTGCATAAATCCTTACTTATCAACTTAGCAGAGTGGCCTCCTCTGTTGCCTGTGTATGCACACTACTTACATGCTTTAGCTTTTCCCAATTTTCAATGGAGACATTTAGTGAGCCTCAGAAATTAGTATTTAACCAAATGTGTCTAATGGCCTTTTCCTTTTCTCTTTCAAACTAGTGAATAACCCAGATGGGCCAAGAAAAGGCATATTAGTATCAGATAAGAAATTAAAAGTATTGACTGTATTTCAAACTGTACCATATCTGAATATTGTGGTGTGTTAAATACCTGAAGAATATAGAACTAGAAATAATTATAGGTTGTTTTTATTTTAATTAGGAAACTATAAACTGCACATTTTCAGCCCATTTGTAAGTTTTAACCTAAAATATTTTCAAGTTTGCTACTAACAAAAGAATCACTTTTAGCCCACTGTAGGTTTAAAATAGAGACATTATTCATATCCAGGATAACTCTAATTTGATCAACTGGCATAAACACTGGGCACTAAGTGACAATAGCATTGAAAACAAGTATAACAAGAAATATATATTTATTTTCTGAAATACAAACCCATACTGATATATGTAATGTAAGGCATCTATGAGAGATTATATTCATTAATTCTATGCTTATTCCATGAACTCTGTATTGTTAATGAGCTTTAAGAAAGACCCTTGTTTATTCAACAGTGATTCACCTGGGGTATATTTTAGTGAACACTCTAGGCCATGCTGGATGCTGGAACCCACACTCGTGTGGAAATCATTAACGGTTTAATCATTAAGTGGTGTAAACAAATTGTAAGGCTTAATGTAGTAAGTGTAAACTCATGGTACAAAAGGCACACAGGAAACACAAATAATAATTAATATTCTCCACACACTAATTAATCACTCAGCCATTTGATTCACTTATTATTTAAAGATAGGTATTTATGAACAATATAATTTAATGATATTAAGGAAAATTTAGAAGGTATAGCAAAGAAAAAGCATAATACAGAAAGTACTTTAATCTTACATGTTTTTCCCCAGTCTTTCTAAAAATATGCATTTTATTTTCACCTACATTTTTATTTACTCCCTCATAGGCATTTTCAGATAATCTCACATAATTTTATGATAACCTTTTAAGTAGCTACATAATATTTCATTCAGTGATCAGATAAATCATAATCATAGAATAATGTTAAAACCACAATCTTTCAATCTCACGGACCTGGGTTTAGATTTCGTAATTGCTCCACTATCACTTAACTGGACTGTTTTCTCCTCTATAAAATGGGAATGATAATATATACCTTTCAGGCTTCTCAAACATCAGAGACTATTAATTTTTGAAGCACTGATCACAGATGCTGAAACTCAGTAAAGAACTAAGAAACAGCAGCTATTACTTATTATTATTCCCTGAATGTTGTAGTATTAGATTACAATATTTTAAATAATTATTCCTTTTAGATTGTTTTATTGAGGAACATGCATAATTTTGCCTATCATTTTTATAATCACTGAATTTCTTATCTTCTAACCTCAAATCAGAAATATATTATAGTAGTTATTTTGGCAAAAAGAAAGATCATTCAGGGAGTCATAAGGGAAGAAGGACAAGAGTAGCTGTACTTAAAATACAACATTCCTCCCTGACTAGTTGACAAGCATTACATAAGAAAAGCATTCTATCTTTTCTAAAGATACCAAATGATACGATTTGTCAAAGTGCTCTAAAAATTTAAATGTGTACACAATTGTTAGCTAATACTATCATTTAATTGTAGCATTTTTTTCTCCACAGATTGGTTGTAGCTCAAATTTTGAGCCAATCTCTACATATTTGGAATTTTAAAAATCTGTGAAAAAATCTCTTCTGTTACATAATTTTATTTCTTCCAAAATATTTTCTGATTGGGAAATATAATTTTTTCTGGGGGTCATGTATCATTATAACCAAGTTCATATTTTACATTTAAATATTTTATTTCAGAGTTGACTTATGTGAAGTGACATGTAAAACTTCATGAAAACTCAGGTGGGGCAAGACACAGAGAAATGCTACTTTAACTGCTGATACTTTTCTTTTACTGCCATAAATCTGTTGTCCTTTTCAAATGAAAAAAAGCACTTCTCTATGCTTAGAGAAGAAAAAACAAGCAAGTTTACAGCATTCTGTATTGGTAAAGTGTTTTGCTAATAAAACCTCTTTCCCCTCATGGAAATGGAGGAAAAGGTTAAGTTTATCAACTACAAGGTGAAATGCACTCAAGTGAGGAAAATATTTTCAGACATACAGTTTCAAAACGTACTTCTTATTCTAGGTCAAATCCCATTCATTGTTATTTCCAAGTTGAAAAAGCACAAATTCCAGTGATTCTCAGAGTTCAAGGTGGGAGGAATATTCTGGATGTAATGGGTGGAGGTTAAAAAGTCAGCTTGATACCCTTAGGCAACTGAGGATCTGGTCAGTGTCCCTTTCAGGAATGTTTTGAAGGCCAACAAACCACTGGACTGCTGTTTTCCCTTTATAAATGATTCCCACAGGCTATGGAGAAAGGCTGGATGTGGCTTTCAGCTTTCTTGTGGTTACCTGAGTGTTCTCAGGTCCTGCTTCTGCACAAGTAGCCCACACTTCTGTGGGAAACCCCAGTGATCTCAGGGAGGGTGGCAAGGGCAAGTGGCAGGACAGCTCTCTTCCCCTAGAAACCTCACTCCTGTGCACTGTTCATGCAATCAATCTATGAGGAAGGCAAGGTCAACAGACAGCGTTCATATAACAGATTCACTTAACTACTGACACTGATCTGGGCCAGAGAAGTGAAGTTGTGGGGAGATGGACGGAGGAGCACAGCAGTTAATCACAGGAAGCCTAAACGCCTGTAAGTCTTGTAAAGAGGCTAAACGCACTCCATATGCCCCCTCTCCTCATTCACGGACATTTGCCTAAGCCATTACGGTGAGTTTACAGTGATGTCCAGTTAGAAGCTGGTATGTGTGTGCACATATGGAAGGTGAAGACGCTGGGGAGGAAAAAGCAGGAGTGAAAGGACAGTCATTCACTGTGATTAACATGACCAGACAGGGCTGTGTTTCAGAAAGGTTAACTGGCTACCTCCTAGGCCATTAAGTGCAGACCTGCATGTCAGAAAACAGAAGGCACATGAGGGTGAATCCCTCCATCCTCCAAACACTGAATACACCTTTAGTGTCTGACTCATTAGTAGCTAAAGTACTTTAAAGGCAGTCTGTAAAGCCAGTTGACATGGAGACAATATAAATGATATAAAATTTGGAGGTTTATTTTGTTTTTGGAGCAGCCAATCCTTTAACCCTCAGTTCACAGAAGTGCTGTAATATTTTCTTTTTAATAGAAAATTAATTGCCATTATGGTTTCATTCTTAGCACTTTGTTATGCCGCAAAGAATATTAGGCTCTCCAGTTTCAAAGGAGTCAAAAGCCTCTACAAGCCTCATCCTACCCATTCAATGTCCTCCCAGACAACAAATTTCATGAGGACCAGGGACTCTAAGTGTTTTGCTTACCATGACAGCCCCAGTACTTATAGCACAATAAATGGCCTACATTAAGTCCTAAATAAATAAGCTGGTTAATGAATAGATGATTTCCCAAGAAACTATGTCTATCACAGCCACATTAGTGTTTTTTTCCTAACTTTTTATACTTATTTCATTGGTCATGTTTCTATGGGTTACTTTTGATTTGCCATAGAAATAATAAAATGAGTACCCTTGATCCAGGGCTCCTCCGCTGGATAAACAACAACTTGCTCTTATTTTGATTAAGGAGAACCATTATATGTTTTTCCTCAAGCTATTAGTCTTCTAGGAACATGCTGTAATTTATAAGCTCTATCAAAACTTTCTCTTTAATGAAATGAATAGGAAATTAATGCAGTCAGACAGAAAGCTCTTTTAGCTAATAGTTTTTAGCACTTTCTTCTTTGAAATACTAGAGAGTAATTTTCATTTACTGGTTATTTAAGGAGGGAAAATTCAGTCCTATTGATATCACCTTGATTGGGTTTACATACAAGTATGGTATATTCTTTCCCTTGGGCAAGCCATGTGCCATAACATGGAAACATAAATTTTCCAGCGTTCTAATATTAATAGCTATTACAAATAGAACTACATGACCATTAGTGAACTCCCAGAATAATGCTGTTTCCTATGTGCTAATAAGTATTTGCAGAATTTAGGTAATTTGGGTTAGAGATAAAAAACCTTATTCACAGACACTAAAAGAGATGTGATTCTAATTCTGCCTTGACACAGAGGGACAAATTAATGTACTTATTTTACTTCTTGGAAAGTGCTTTGTGTTTGAAATACTGAAATAGATAGTACAATTAGATTTTCCTTCTTAAAGATATATATACAGCTAGTCCTCTGCTCTGTAATGTGCCTGTGCCCTTTAAAAGAAGGACCAGCTCGAGGCAAATTTCACTGGCTCAGCACTGTTAGGATCAGATCATTATATAGGGCTTTTATTGTCAGCAACCATTCTATAAATATGGTATTTACATATAATTTTACTATTTAATTAAGACAAGTTGAAAGGAGTTTGCTTTCTAAGAAGTCTAACCATCTCCACTTGCAACATATTTTTTGTTACTGGTTAATGAACCCTTTCATAGCTGAAATGTCATTTCCAGCCTGTCAAATATTTGTGTTATTACTGATACATACTAAAGACTGTAAAAATCTCAATCACTGTTGTTAAATTAATAAATTCTTTGACTCTTGTTAATACATATATATCTGAACTAAAATAATTTTGAAGTGAAATAGCTTTTAAAATACCACCCTATAACTTGTACAAATATTAAAAAGGCAAATCAGAATCCTAGGAACATGAGTAGGACCAAGGATTCTTTTGTCTATTACAGTTCCTTTTTCAGGATTCAGCTTTGAGGCAGTTTTGAATTTCACATCTGATACCACCTTTGACAATATTCTCACAGTGATGAATGACTTCTTCCATATAAAACAGTTTTTGAAATATATGTACGTTTAACAAAGCTCCTTTCCTCTTATGTTGGAAATGCTGAAATGTTTATTTCTTGATTGGAAGCCTGTGGTGATGCAGCCACACATAAACCCTACTGTAAGAGGAAAGAGGAGATTTATTTCCTTCAGTTTATAAAAAATGTCAAGTAAATATTACAAATGAATCCTACTCTTATTTTGACAAATTAGGGTTCTAAGAACTGGTCTTTTTTTTAATTCAAAAACTGTGGTTCATTAGTTTGAAGAATACTCATATTTTCAAATTCTTACCATGGTGGTGTATTCAAACTTCATCACTAATTTTGACACAAGTTAATTGAGCACTTACACTTGATCTTTTACTGACAAATACAATTTTTCCTAGTTTGTTTGATTGTTTTATTACAGTGGATTTGATTCAGCCCTGATCACCTAGTAAAAACGGGATCAGAAACTCTGCTAGAAATGTAACAAAAATAATTTTCACATAAACATGTTTTTGACTTATACATAATTGCAAACTGTTACATGACATAATTACAGAACATAATTACATGATGACCTCTAATGTTCAGCACAGGCTTCACTGCCTGTGGACAGCACTCAGTATATACCTGTTACCATTTTTAGCATTATTAACAATGGAAGTAGACATTTTCATTACACTGAATGCTTAATAAAATCGTCCCCCATAGCTTCCTTTTAGGGTAAAACATAAATTTCAGTCCAGATTATTTTGAATATTGTAGTGTTATGAAATGTTACCACCAGAATCTTTAAAATTTCCACCCTGCCAAGACTCCACACATCTCCTATCCCAGGTTTTTCAAATGATGTTATGCTAGATTCTAACTAGTTTTACACTTCCTCCTTCTTCATAAAAAAATTCATTTGACCTTTATTAATATTGCCAAAATGTATTCCATATCTTCACTTCCTATTGAGGAAAAAAGTTTAATTTGTATGTCTTCCATTATCTTCAAATTTGTAATTATTGGACACTACATCTAACTTTTCTTTCTGAACATTAATAGGTTGACATTCATTTAGATTCTTATTGTAATTTATTGTCTGCTAGAGTGATTTGACATAATTCTTCTCTTAATGCAATAAATTCAGTTTCTTTTTTTTCTTATAGTGTTTGGCTGCCATCAGGACACAAACCTTCTGAAAGTTATTGCAGAACAGAAGCCAAATGAAATTAAAACTTCAGCAAATTTATTAAGAGGCACTAAAATAATAGAATAGAAGCCATATGATTTATGTACTTTTTGTTTTATTTCTGCTCTTTTCACTTGCAGAATATGCAAAACCATCTAGCCAACTCTTAAAAAGCATAAAATAGCACGCCCCGCCCCCAGTCCTCTAAATTCTTTACTGTTGTTTGACACTAAACACTGCTTGTATCCTCTCCAATTTCATTTTGCTTATACTCAGTGGAAATTTTTCACTAGTATCCTTATGTAACTTTAGTTTCCGACCTATGGAATTTTCTTCTCTTTCGCCTCAGCCCCTAATTATCACTTCATATCAACCTAAGAGGAACTTCAAATTAACGTTAATCAATCACTGTTATCTAATATCAGTAAGAATCCTGAAATTTTATTTCCTACAGGTTTTACGATATATGATTTTATCTTAATCCCATTCACAATATACAGTAAAGCCAAGACATTTGTTCTTGAAATCCCACTGACATTTTCTATGAAATAATGAACATTCAATGTATGATAATATAAGATGGCACTTCCCGGTTCTCAGATCCTGGAAAAAGTTCTCCATTTTTCTCTGCCTTTCTATACTAGGGCTTCTTCCCCTTTCTTACTGCAAACAGAATTCCCCTCTGAGCAAATTTCCCCACCACTCATTTCTAAATATAGCACAAAATAAACTGAAAATTTTAAGCATTTCTTTAACCTCCTGTCTTTAAATCCCCAGTTGTCCCTTTCGGGCACCTCTCATTTCCTCCTGACCCCATGTCTGTGGCAAATATATATAAAGGACATATATATTTGTTATATGAATCACATCTTTGTGAACCCAACTTCTTAGTAGTACTCCTGAAAAAACTAGCATGAATCATAATCATAACCATGGTACTGAATAATTTAGGGAGTATTTCATTACTGATTTCCCCTATTATTTGAAGATAAGTAGAAAAAATGTTTTTAATGGGAGAAAAACACACACTACTTCGTCTACACACACAGTATCAAAATCAAGCTGTGGTTTCAAGAGATGCTGACACATAGGGAATGAAAAGTTAACCCTTATGGCAAAATTTTTAAAAATGTATTTTGCAAAGATATATATGCATATATGTATGCAATACACTCACTTACGTGAATCATTGACTAATGTCTGCTTCATGATGTCATATATTTCAGTTTAAATTTGGGGGTGGTCTGTTTTATAATTCTGATGATCTTTTCTTATGATATTTAATTTTCATTTTTTTTTACAATTACTTTCAACAAAGGATTTCTATATTTTTTGAATTATTCAAATTCAAGCAGTCTAAAGCTCAGGGGCTTAGCTTATTTATCCAAATATTCCTGATATTCTCCTTAAAAAAATGAAAATTACAATGCTAGATATGGCAGGGACTCAAAGAGAAAAATCAACAAATATTCACTTCTCAATTTTGAAATTTTGCTCCCTGCTTCAATTAGTCCATTACTAGAATTTGATTTTAATTATTTGTTAACAGAGAACAATTTATCACTATTTATCGATTAAGAACAGTAGCAAATGAACAACTTAAGGCCCCCAAAGTGTTACCACCCTGGTACAGGTCAACAGAACTAGGCAAACAAGAGGCCAATTCAAGAGTTCCTGCCCAATTTCCTTCCACAACCAGGTCTTTATGAGCAAGCAGTCATGGAAAAGATCCTAGAAAAATAAACTGTGGAAACATTTCAGCAGCTTAATTGAGATTTTGCAAGGCTCTCAAAGCCTGCATTGTTACAGCCCACTCTCATCAAAGACCACGATTCAGCTTTAGAAATGGTGCTATTCAAACCCTGCTGTATTAGCCATATATCTTAGGAATTTACTTCCTAATTATGCAGTATGCCTTATAAACACTTTTTTTTCCTGTCATTGGGTGACATAATATTTTAAGCAGGTAAAGCAAATTGGTTTGATCATTATTATGGAAAGTTCCTCCTCAACATGTCAAATTTAGGTTATGGGAGCACATTGTGTTTGTGTTCTAGAAATTTTAATGATATCCAAATGAATTTATCACTTACTATGCTACTGGGGAAAAATATGTGTCTATATAACCTTATATCTAATGGTGAAACTGCTGCCCCTCTATTTGAAATATAGGGGATGTTGAAAAAGCAACACCATATTTTCTGCAAGAAGTGAGAAACTATGTCTTCTGCAAAGAGGAAGCATTAAGGTCACAACTTTGATTTTATCTCTTTCTCTGAGGAAATCCAAGAGCAGATTCAAAGAACACAAGACTGAACTCATTTCAAGGGTGAAGAGTCACTCTTAAGGGCTTTTTTACTTGGGAATGCTACGAGAAGATTAGGCTATGTGCTGATCTGGATCCTTTCTCCTAATAGCTGGCAAAAAGAAGAGGACGAAAATCATGTTTCATTTATTTACTTCATTCATCGAATTTGTATTTTCATTATAAATCCATTGTAATCGCAACAACTAGCTAAATTTATTTTTATGGCCTTCCCAAGAAATATAGACAAAGTAAAAACATTCTATAGTTATATGAAAATAACCAAAAAATAATTTAGAAGCAAAACCATTAGGTACTTGCATGATATTCAACTCTGGGGAGCTAACTTCAGAGCAATAATGCTATGAAAGTATTTGTATTTACGATGTTGCTTTCATCTGCCTCAGATTCAGTAATTATCATAAATTACTACATTTGACTGATGCCCAATAGTGCAGCACATTCCAGTCAAAATATGTCACCAAACCATCAACATTGCATGATGCTTTTTGCCCCTAGGTGATAGTGATATTAACCCTAATAGTAGTAATTTATCCTGTCACTCACACATTTGAAAGTTGCTATTTTGAGTGGTCTTTGGTGTAATAACATATTAGGTGTTACTTATATTTTTTTAAAAACCCAGCATGTTGAGTAAAGGCTAATTCGAAAGAAGACCTAACAAAATGACTATGTAGTTGGTCTACACAGATGGTAGATCTGGGGAAAATTAATCAGAAACCATATCACCAATCTGGTTTTTTTTTAAGTTGTACTATATCTATAAGAAGAATGAAATAGAATAAAATGCTTGCTTATGCATATGGCAATGATAATATCCAGGATATATCTCAATTTCTTCCATTCTTATTGTCTTCTAATGTCTTCATTCTTAGATTCTGAGTGCAAGTATATTAATAAATATAATACAAACAAGGTATGAGTGACATAATAAATGGTATACTTATATAGGTGTATACACAACACATACATATACACTAAATAAATAGAAATTGCACTCTAACCAATTTTATTTTGAGGTACAGGTTAGGAATTCAATAAAGATGTGAGAGTCCAATAAATGTGTTGCATTTTTCAGTTTTCAAAGTTTTTACTCTCATGAATTTGCGACTATGGAACATACCAAAAAAATAAAGCATGCAATTTCATTTCTTCTCTAATATAATATCATAGTGAGCAAATTAACTGACAGATACAAAGGACAGTATCATCTATTTAAACTGCCTGAAGAAAATGAGCTAATGATACACCATTAGATAATTAGGATAGATAACTGACAGCTGGTAACTCTGGAGTGACTAAGTTCTTTCTAATGACAGCCAAACAGACCAATCAATGAAATGGCTTAACCCTTCCTCCCTCATTCCAGTTCTCTCCCTTTCCACACCCCCGCTTTGTCCTCTTTAACAATGTTGGATGTCGTCACTTTAAATATCTTTTTTCTATGTAACCTCTGCAACATTACATTTTCTGTTTTCTACACATTCTTAGTTTCCTTCTCTGATTTTTCTTCTTCCACAGACTTGTAACACTGAGCAGATCCCAAGACCCCTTTCTCTAACCTTGGCTCTTATCTTCTCCTTAGCCTTAAAAAAGCCTCATGCCTCCTGCGGATCTCAATTATCACAATGGTGCTGGTGACTCCAATTCTCTTTGTATAGCCATTTCTCCCTCCCAATATACAGTCACATGATTCTAGTATGCTGACGTCATTTCCAACTACAGAGCTTTAAAATTCAGAGGCATCATTTTCCCCTATAACTATTTCATCTGTATGAGTTCCTCAGTTTTGTCAGTGGTATCATAATTCTTCCCATCGTCTTGTTCAAAAGGCCAGTCAGCTGTAACTGATACAAGGAACTCCTTTATTTCCCTAGATCAATGTGAAGACATCAATTAAGTCAAAATATTCAGCATTAATGTTTTCTTCTTAGGATCTCTGAACTTCACCCCTTCCTGTACATTTCCACTACCACCACATTAGTGAAAAATACTCTGTATTAGGATCTCACACTTGGTTTAGTAAAAGAACCTCTGAACCGACCAATTTTTCTTCCAGTCTACTTCCACTTGTAACCATCCTTCATATGATTCCAGTTTAATCTCCTTATACAACACTGTTTTTATACCATGGAATAGAGTTTAAGAGCAAAGGTTCTGGAATCACACTGCTTGGGAATGCATGCATGCCAGCTCCAACTTTCACTAGGTTACTAATCTCGTCAAATTTACTTGGTATTTTGTTGCCTTATTTCCTACCTGCCACTTCCTGTTGTTGAGAGAAATACATGGGTTAATACAAGAAAGGCAATTAGAAAAGTTCCTAAGACAAGTGTTCAATAAATGATGACTACTGTTATCATTACTATTATCAATTCCCTCATTAAAAACGTTTAACAGCTTACTGTACACAATGTATGAAGTCCAGATCCCTTAACCTGGCATCAAGGCTCTGGACAGTCTGGCCCCTGTTAACGGTCCATATTCAATGAATAGTATTTGCTAATATAAATCCTCTGGTCCAGTCAGGGTGAACTAATAAAACATATTGGAAATTATATTTTCGTTCTTGCTGTGACTCTGATGTTTCTCTCTTCACTTAACATTTCTTTTTCTGTCCACCTTTACTACTCTCTTCAATGCCCTACTTAAGTCTTCTTTGTTCCTAAAGAGGGTGAACCAGATAAGCATTTCTTGCGGCACAAAGTTTCTAGAAAAAGTGTTCCTCACACTTGGACAGAGCTGTATGTTATAACCCATCTTGGAGTTTAATAATGCACATTACTTAATTAAATATTAATATTATTGTGTTAATGATAATCTGTGAAGTCCTACCATAAACGGCTTTTATTAAACACAGTGTCCCAAATTTATTTGAAGATGAAATATTTTTTTCCTTCTAGAAACTATTAGAAATCTGGACACGAACATTCAAGAGTCAAGAAAAGAACTGAAAATCTTTAAATTTTTAAACTGTTGTATTCACAGTTTCTCACTATAATTCTAAATTTCAAAAGTGAGTTCAAGTAAATCCTAGAGAATTGAGAATGTGGAAACAATTTTCAATTCAGTAAAAGGGTCAACATATCATATGATACAAATAAAAAGTGTTTAATAACATTTAATTAAGTATACTCCTCACTTATGTTACTATATCAATTAAAAACTTCGGAAGCCCAGAGAAAGATTTTTTAAAAGCTTTCTTTTAGTACCCATAAAAATATCTGCCCAGTGGAATTTTCAGTGGAATTATTTTGCTGTATCTGATGGCAGTTAGTCAAAGAAATATAATCCAATGTTTATTATAGCTAGAAAAAATCCATCTTTATTTCTATTATATAAGCTATAAACTGAAGCAAAGAAAGAGATTTAATGAAAATTTGAAGACTGACATCCAGTCTTTTAAATAACTGATTCAACCACTGCTGCTGACTAAAACTGTATATACCCTGTTATTAATTCAATTAAAAAATAATTGCAATTGTGTAGACTAAAGACAATTATTAGACAATTAGAGTCATTAAGAGAAAAACACATTCTTCATAACGTAAATTTTTATGAATGTTCATTTAATTTTATTCTCATTAGATTATTATACTTGTTAGACTAGAAGGCCATTTTCATCCAAATAATTATTTGCATAATAGTAACCAAACATGAACAATAGAAATAATATTTTAAAAACTAAGTAAGTATTAATCAGCCACACTGGTGTCTAAATTGTCAGCAGTTTTCTAAATATCTATAATCAGAATATTCCACAAGAAGAGTGTGTTTGCATTTCATGTCGATAATTACAATACTGTGTTAAACAGATTTTGTTTTCCACCTGTGAAATACCTGATTGATTCTTGCAAGACATGAAATACAATTTGAATTCCATCTATATTTTTTGAGGCACAACAAATTGGGGATATACCTAAAATATAAAAATATCAGGTTTAAGATATCAACATCAAACATAAAATACCTGCATCTTTCTAAAGGGAAAAGCCCACCACCTTTTTTTTTTTTTGGTTTCCCAAATTCTCCCTGACATGTTTCACGGCAAAAATGTTAACATTGTCAAAAGAAAATTTTATTAGACGTATATTCATTAAAAATTAAAATGACCCTACTATCCATCTATAAATACTTTATATTATCAAGTAAATGTTCACCTTTTAAAAGCCAGGTTAAAGTTTTATTTTCCTATTTCATTAAAACAGACCACTAGAGGGCAAGCAACACTCTGATCTCAGTTATAAATAAGTAAATGGATAGAGCTCTTTAAAATAACTAGTTATACCTAATGCACATTCTTTCTTTCCTTCTTTTCTTTATTCTTTCATTCAACAACTATTTTTTCAGTGCTTATTGTGTGCCAGACACTGGGAATCCAGAATTAAAGCAATCAAATATGGCTCTCTCTATCCTTGGGTCTCTCTCTCTCTCCATGTACATATATGCATATATATTCGAAAAATGTTTTTAATACATTCCTTCAGTGTTTTTTTATCCCTTCACAATTTCTTACTTTTAAAATTTTATCACAAATATAGTGTGTGATAGCAAAATCAGAATTCAGACTTAGCAGACAGGTTGTAGTAGAGAAACTCGGACGTCGCCAATAATGAAAATCAAAGAGCACCTTTTGGTATCAAGTTTACTAATAAATAAAACCAATAGCCCATAGAACATTCTATAACCCTGTACAAAATTTGTACCTCAGCATTTTCCTAAGTTTGTCCCTTATTTTATTAGGTGGTCCAGAGAGATAAATTGATATACAGAGAGAAAAGAGGTTGAGTTATTGTCAGAGATAACTCAAGGTTTCTTCAGGTCCCCATCAGCCAGTGCCCTGAGAAACGGGGGAAATGATTTCATAATTCCTAGTGAATATAATAGGACACTGATACCCTGGGGATACCGGTCCAGAAAAACAGAAAGAAGAGCTGGAAACTCTTTCAGTGACAGAAAAGCTAATGATTTTGTGATTCACTCAAGAGAAACTCCTTACAACCCTTGATAACTGCAAGGCAGACAGTGCCATTGATGACCCTGTCAAATTGGCAGGAGCTAAGAATTCCAGGGTAGAAGCCCAACCCAAATACCGCAAAGGAGAGTTTAGTAATACACACATGTTTTTAATTGTGCTCGCATGTGTGTGTTTTCTCTAACAAGAGATTGCTGTTAATTCTTATTCATCTCAGGTTCAGAGCGTTTTCTAACCTCAACACTTTCACGGCACACTAGAGTTCTAGACT
This sequence comes from Monodon monoceros, assembly GCF_005190385.1. Taxonomy (NCBI): domain Eukaryota; kingdom Metazoa; phylum Chordata; class Mammalia; order Artiodactyla; family Monodontidae; genus Monodon; species Monodon monoceros. The sequence continues at coordinate 14,137,425 of NW_021703777.1, forward strand.
ATCTCTGCCAAATGACTAAGGAAAATGGAATCTGCCTCTCTTCCACATGCCAAAAATGAGGCACACAGAACTAGTGTTGTAAATGTTAAAAACTCAACGTAATTGAATTACCTAGGGAGAAAAAAGCCCAAGATGTAGAAATTGATAGAGAAATGTTTAACAACCAGACAACAATCTACATTTGTTTAGCTAGTGGTTTCTTCACTTAATATTTACACTGATTCATACCTTCAGAAGATACGTACAGAGCTCCTGGTTAAGCTCTACGGACAGCAGATTTGCTCTCCTGTCTACATCCTAGAGAGAGAACCTGTACGGTCCTCACTAGATGCACAAGATATAAACTGATCAAATGGTCCCTGGTCCCTTCCTTTCAAGGGTTTCCTTGCACGTGTGGGAGAAAGACACAGGGATTCAGAACTACGCAATGGAAAAATTGAGAGAAACATCAATGTGTACCAATGACTGTGGAATAGAAGTGGTGGAAGTTTTCTTCTGAGGAGTTCAGGGGTGTGGCTGGGGGTAACATTCTGGGCATTGTCTGGAAGGTTGCTTTGTCAAGGGGGGGACGAGGGACGGAGATTGCTTTGTCAAGTTCATCCTGTTTGGGAAGAAACTTGAAGGATGAGTGAAGAATATTTGTTAGACAGGGAGGAAGCAGGATGCCAGGTACTGGGCACCAAGTGGTTGAACAGCATAGCGATACAAGTGGAATATGGAAATAAAAGTGGGGCTGAAAAAGAGGGCAGGAGGCAGGACCAGAATGTGAAGGACCTAGCATGCCCCATGACTACAGGGACCTGGGTCTTCATTTAGTTGGTGATAAAGGACCATTTTAAGATTTAAAGTAGAGAGTCAAGCTTGAACTTTATGAGGGAACACATGAAAAAACTAATTACATTTGCATTTCACATGCACAAAAAAACACCCTGATGAAAATATGAAAAACAGATTAGAATCAGGCAGTTCTTCCTATGCTTACAAATCAGGATATTGACAGAAATCGGATGGACTGTTTTCAACCAAGCATGGAGAATTTCTCATTCACAGCTAGCAACTGTCTAATCCTCTTCCCCCAGACAATGTAGTGAGGGAAACTGGGCATGCTTCTGAAGAATCCAAATATAAAATAAGACAATGAAAGAAATTCACCCTTCATCCTCAAAAATCTTTTGATATTCAAGTCATCCCCGGGAGGAAACTTTCCTGAATGATTTAAGTACATTTAAATTGATATCTGCTTACACATAAAAATAAGATCTCCTAAAATTTACCATTTCTTACATTTCAATAGGGTTTAAAGATTCTCTACCTGAAATTATATTTGTTTTGTTAACGACTATGATAAACTAGATGTTCAACTTTTTCATGCCAGGTTCATAGAAAACTGCTCGGGTATGTGCCACTACCACTTAAAAGTAATTTTTTTTTGTTCTTGAAAATTAGGTTAAAACAAAAATTACCTTTTCAGGTAATAAAAATCATTTCTCAGAAGTGCTGAACCAGAAATCTAGTATTTTTAAGGACATAAAAATCCTTCACAAATTAATTAATCTACCTTATAGATGCTGTGCGTATATGTTCTTTACTCTCTGGTGAAGGTGTCCCTCTGGAAAAAATTTAAAAACCTATTTTCTTGATAGAGCCTGGTATCCTGCCTCCACAAGTGGTTTGACAGAACTAGTTCTTGTCATGGTGCTAAATATGTAAATCACACTGAATGACCGAGGCTAAAAGCAAAGTGACAGTTGACTGTGACTGCCATTAACCATGCATCACATCCTGGCAGGTAATGCAATTATGTGGCAGGAAACAACTAATGTGGGCTGCTCTGGTGGGAGAAAGGCGAAAATATTGAATTTTTCTTTGTAATCTATTTACATCTTGCAATGGGGGCATTAGTCAGATTAAGGTTCAGAATGCCAGGCGCACACAGACCTGGTGTGCTAAGTGGTGCCTCCATTCATAACGTGATAAGAAGATAATGGTTAGAGAAACAAATACATTATGATCCAACTGCATCAGGGAGCAATTTTCTCTCACAAACTTCCCTTTCTGTAATACCATCTCAGGATACAGACTGAAATCTTTCAGAGACATAAAGATCTGACAGCATTACTATGTATCAGTACTACTTTTCCTTTTCCTTCACAAGCAGACCCGTCATGTTAAAATTTTAATAGTAATCCATATTAATTTCTTCACAAAGTTCAAGCTTATTATATATTTATCAAGACACATGAACCAAACATTATTGAAATGTTCATCTCAACGATTTTATTTCTATAGCTGAATATATTAGATAGATCACACCGAATTTAAAAGAGAGACAGGCAATGTGGGAAGCAGAATAAGGCAATAGCTGTAGAACAGCTTGGCAAATCCCTTTGGAATATTCTGGGAGTTTGAAAATTCAAGCCTCAAGATGTTTTTCTTGGATGCTCAGGCACTGCCAATCATCATGACAAACCTCTTAACTTGTTTCTCCAAGCAGCTTTCTGAGATTAACCAGTTTTGCCAGTCCCAGTACCACTTTCCTCATTTTTCCATGGTCTCTTTCACCAGAAGTTATTGATACAGGAAAATCATTCAAAAATTAGAGAGAGCATATAATAACTCAAGATCAAATCTGTTATAGATTAGCTTGATTAGCTAAGGAGTAACTCAACTAACAAAATATGCATTTATATTTAAATGGCTATATACAGTTTGTGTGTCTAACTTTTTTAAAAAAATTATTCTCTAAATTAAGTACAAACATAGAATAAATCCAGACTTCAAAAAAATATGCGTGACCTTAGTATGCTTTGACAAATTTATAGAACTTTATAGTAGTTCTACTGGTCCCTGCAGTGGATTGGAATTCCCTGTATGCTGGGTTAATTCTTAGAACTCTTCTAGGGGTCAAAAAGCCTCCTCTCAAAAGTCTTCCTAGGCAGTCTCTACAAGTTATCATATGTTTCTATAATTTACTGTACTTTTCCTTCAAGGCCCTTACCACAGTTGCAATTAAATCATTTTCTGTATCACTCTTCACTGCTTATTTCTTACATTACCATAAGGGCAGGAACTACACATCAGTCTTATTTACAGTGAATCCTTAGATACAAGAAAGGTGCCAGGCAAACAGTAGAGATTCAATAAATATTTATCAAATGAATAAACATATGAATGCTCATGTATTCCTTGATAGTTCCCCCATTTTAATAATGTACTCTTTTAAATGTATCTAATTTCTTGTTTCTGAAGGAAGTAATTCTTACATACAGACTGTGTGGTTCAATTTCTTGAGGCATTCCTCAATTTGTAGAGGAAGACCAGAGGACTATTTACATACAGATGACAGGAAAGAAGTCAATTGCTTTACGTAAGTAATATGGAAAACTAAGAATAATTCAAAAATAGCATCGAGAATATTTCTCTTATGCAGTATATCTTCTACTGGTATACATGAATTTACTGATTGTAATCCAATTCCATAGAACACGCTGCTTTCACATATGTCTTCTCAATAACTTATCACAAGGGTCTTAGGGTAAGGTTTTATGGTTTCTGTTTTACAGATGGACAAACTGAGTCTCAGAATGTTAAGGACCTGCCCAAATTTAAACAACTGGTAAGTGATAATGACAGAATGAAATCTGCTCAGCCTATATTCTGATTGAAATCCCAACGACAGAATTTGAAGAGTATTCCATAGCTTGCCCTTAAAATAAGGTATTTGTGCTTAGCCTCTTAGGTTTTCCTCAGCGAGCCAAAGTTTTAGTTAGCTGAATAAAATGGATAATTAAAAGCATCTAAAATTTCCTTTACGACAGAGAAATAAATGAATGTTAAGAATGAATAATGCGGGCTTCCCTGGTGGCGCAGTGGTTGAGAATCTGCCTGCCAATGCAGGGGACACGGGTTCAAGCCCTGGTCTGGGAAGATCCCACATGCCGCGGAGCAACTAGGCCCGTGAGCCACAACTACTGAGCCTGCGCGTCTGGAGCCTGTGCTCTGCAACAAGAGAGGCCGCGACAGTGAGAGGCCCACGCACCGCGATGAAGAGTGACCCCCGCTCGCCGCAACTGGAGAAAGCCCTCGCACAGAAACGAAGACCCAACACAGCCTAAAATAAATAAATAAATTAATTTTAAAAAAAAGAATGAATAATGCAGTTAAGTAGCTCTAATCATCTACTATGCATAGCCAATAGTCAACAGGTGTTCAACAAAGATCTAAAGGAAAAAACACCTTACATGTCTAACCGGATTTTTAAGAAAACAATGCATCTCAAAAAAAAAGGACAATTTTCACCAAAAAATAATAAATTTCAGCAATTCTTATACTTTTAGAGATCACGTTTTCCTATTGTAGGGCTGTATCGTGGCTTCAGACAAGTAAAACTTGGCTGTCTAAAGAGCGTATATAGATGTCGCAAAATCTTTATAAATATTAGCCAATCTTTAAATGATGTGGCATTGTGCATGTATACATATTCTATAAGTGCATGCATGTGTGCACAAATTAAATTTTTTATTACAACTTATAAACTGTGCCTACATAGGACAACTTAAAATTAAGCAACTATAACTGTCTGCGCTTTTGGTTTGGATCACCTATGCAGAAAAATCTTCATTATGTTTTTCTCAATACTGTAGTAATAATGTTTACCTAAATGTTCAAACCTAATCCTTAAAAATAACTGCCATAGTCAATCACTTTATTTGGACTAGAATAAAATGTAATTAAAGTTAGAAATATTTGATACTTGCCTAAAATGTGATGTGATATCACAAATTGACCCCAAAATACAGCTCCTCACAGAAAAATTTTATATATAAATTCTGGACTGGAGGTTCTAAATGTTAAGCAAATGAAAACAGTACTGACAAGGACAGAATATTCTATGGTTTGGAATAGCCTTTATTCATTTAACCAAAACATAGTCAGCAGTGAATATGCAATGAAGAGTAAAAACACATGGCCCATACTTTTAGTGAAACTGCTGGAAGTTGGGCCAGTTTTTCAGATTATGAAGATCAAGCGCCTTGTTTTCCAAGATTTTCAGGTGGTTGACAGTAAAAGTTTGGGGAGGAGTGTGTGTGAACACACAGTGCTGGTCAGCTGCCCTGGTCAGAGTGGGCACATGACCCTTTAGAGTGGAGGAAGTGATGGATTTGCAAAATCTCCCACTGCTCCCAAAGCTTTCCCAAGCACTGCCTCTAAGTCCACTGTCCCTGCAATCAAAGTAACACGCTCGTCAGCCTGGATAATCATTGTTACATCAATGTCTGCATCTGGTGTTTATCTCTTGGAGAGCCAAGCAACAGAAGGCTTCATTTCAACCCCGCATTTTAAAATCTCTACTTGGAATGACACTTCCTGTGTGCCCTAAAGGACATAGAGTGAGTGCCAAGTTACTGTGTTTCCCATGGCACATTCACATGGAGAGCACTAGGTAAAGAGTACTGAAGTCCCCAGCATAGAGGTTTATAGGTCCCATGAAGTAATGAAAGAGTGTAAGAAGGGAAAGGATGTGTACATGGCTCAGTCACTCACTGATCAGTTTCCTCCTCTATAGATTGGAGGATAATACCTATTTTACCTGACTCAAAGATTAATTATGAAGGTTAAATGTAATAATATACAGACATTGCTTTATAAATTATAAAGTTAGATAAAAAACTAATAGTGATAAAAATATTAAAGTTTTCTTCAAATGCGAGATACAAGTATCTTATTCCTTAAATCTAACTCAGAAAATTCTTTGAAAGTTGCACCTTCCTCATTCTGTTGTTGATTTATGTTTTAATCTATGAATTAGGGGGTTTCTAAGCTCCAATGACCTTATGTTGGAGTCATGGTTACTACATATAAATATATAACTACCTGATATAGGGTGCCTAACATATACAATAAAAAGGAAAAAGAGGGAGTTCCATCTGTATCATAAACACACACAGACACACACACACATACACACACCCCTAAAACCTGAAACAACATAGAAACTTGAAATATAACCAAAAAGGATAACTGTGGTAAAGTGCTCCTAAAAATATCACGACCAAGACAACAATTTTGAAAATTAAAATACTAACTCAACACCACAAATATATACTCTTCCAGGTTGGGATTATGCTATTTCTATCCTTGTACTGGAAAAGAAAAATATTTTATAGTCATGAAAAGTTGGAATTGAGGCACAGTATGGAAAAAGGGACACCATTAAGAAGAGACATCATTTTGGCATGGTCACACTTCTGTTAGGGAGTGCAAATACATTCTTTATGAGAATGTGCCATTGATTACATACTCTGCATTTTAGCACTGTTTTTAAACATACTGTAAATTATGTTAAGTAACTCACTGAGTCTCTGATTTAGCTTTTTTTCCCCTCAAGCAGAAAGATAATGTTTGGTCCAAAAAAGAAAAAGCCAGTAGACAAATCACATTTATAAACTCTGCAAGTGACGTGAGTGACGTTAAAACATCTGGGAGATGTTAGAGACTGCATTAACTCTAATCATGGATCACATTATGGCAGAATTATTTTTCCTTAATGAGGAGAAAAGACTGTGATAGTGAATGTGTTACTCAACATAACCCTGAAGTCCTTGTCCGAGAACTGATAAAGCACCAGAAGAAGGCCTTGCCCCACCAGATTTCCAGAACTAAGGCCACACAATCTCCTTGATGTTTGGCCTACATGTCACTGGTGATGGTGTCTGAAAAAACAAGGCCCACTTTCTTACTGCAAATAAATCATCAGCTACCCAGCGCCCCATATTTACACTGAACAAGACGATGATCTTTGTTCCCTTTCTTCGAGCAACACTTCATTCATCTGTTAACTGACTAACCTAAAGAAGAGGTCACTACAGACAAGACTCCATATACAATGATAAGATTTAAGCTCTTCATAACATACACAGAAAAACCTGACTTAGTAATTATGCTACGAAATATAGTTAAAATATTTTAAAATATTGACCTTAAATATGCACATTTATAGAGAAAACTATATGAAGATCCAATGTCAGGTATGTAAATATGGAGGAAGGCCTAGGAAATTAACTACAACTGTAGTAGCTCACTACAGTTGGAAGAACTTTGTCATTTTCAATATGCAAAAGAACAACCATCTCACATTTAATCTAGAAGAATTATATTTTTATTTCATTTATAAGAAAGTAATCAAATAATATCAGTTTTGTGTAGGGTTTACTTGGTGACTGAGTTCAAAGAATAATTAAGTAAAGTATGACCATTCCTTTGATGAAGAGGTTATTTTCCTGAGGTATAAGTCCGTATAAACTTATGCAATTTTTTTAAAGGAGGCATAGATGAGACTCTAGTGAGAAATATAATTTAATATTTAAAAATACATGTGCAACACACACAAAATATAGTGACTTGGGTGTCTTAGGGATAGAGAATTAGAGAGATTGGTTCAGAGTATTATTTCGGAAAGTGTCTTATTTGAAATTCATTTTGAAGCTGAGAGAGAAAGAGTGAAAGAGACAGAAAGAAAGAGAGAGGGAGAAGTTTGGCTAGAGAATCAGCTCCTATTTCCTAAGGGTCACACACTTTGGGAAATGTAGCTTCAAGGTTAAACATTTGGGGAATGTTGCTTCAAAGACACAGAAAAAAGGGAGTTAAAGAGAATTTTATGATGCTGCTTGGGTATACTGTTAAGCTGCAAGCAGCTGGTTAAGAAAAAAAACATTCTAGGAGAGTGGTAATTGACACCTGAACCCACTGAGAAGTGGGACTGGGTGCTTGGTTTTAGAGCAAGGCCGGAATCTCCCAGAGAATTAAGAATCATTTGATGGGAGAAACTAGAGATCTCCCTTCAGGCCATAATACCACCTTATCATTCCAGAGTGATTAAATGATTTCTCCCCTTTACAGACTGTAAAATAGACAAGATTATTTCATCAACACTACCATTACCATTACTTACACCCAATGACCCAAAACATTGCTTCACTTACTAGTTCAGAAAACTTCAACAGAAAAGCAAAAATAAATACACCCCCCTCACACACACACACACACACACACACACACACACACACACACACATTTTCTTTCTTTTTTTTTTTTTTAACATCTTTATTGGAGTATAATTGCTTTACAATGGTGTGTTAGTTTCTGCTTTATAACAAAGTGAATCAGCTATACATATACATATATCCCCACATCCCTTCCCTCTTGTGTCTCCCTCCTTTCTTGTTTAACTCTCTCCTCCTTCAAATGATGATTCAGGCAACATTTTGACTGGAATTCACTGGCATAAAGTACAATCAACCTACCTAATTGCCTCACAGCAAACACTTTCCTATATCAATACAAGTGATGGAATTAATTGTGGGAGCATTCAATAAATGTCTTAATTGTCCAGAATGCATAAGGGAACTGAAAGAGGAGACTTTTATGAATTTCCCATTTCTTCCACTGTCTGCCCTACTTACCTTCAAACCTAAATTGCAAACATAGCTGAAGGTATTTTTGTCTTGCATAGCTCCTAATGCCTGCATCTTTAAAAGAAATTATTTATGAAGAGCTTTTGGAGCATGCTGACTTCATAATAAAGAAGCTCTACTCCCAGAGGAGTCATTAACCCAGACATCACCAGGGCCTGAACCACTGGGAACCAGTGGGAAACTATTCCGTTAGTGATGCCAAAATGGATTCATAGCCTTTCAGACATGCTGAAGTATATAGGGACCTCTACCAACCCCCTAAAACATTGAGATGGATGAAGAAACTGAGGCCCCAAAAAGGTAAAATGACTTGCCCAAAGTCACAGAGCTTCTCAGGTCTCTAGATACCCAACCTAGAAAGAGATATCTAGATCTCTTTATAGATCACACCACTTCCACATACAGAATACGAAATATATTTACAGGTGTATTGATGCTTTGTTATGTCATTGTTCTAAGATACTCCAATTAATTCAAGACAAAAAGACAGTTGCTATTTCAAGTAAAGTTTAAACCTAAGTCAAGAGTAAAATTCAAGACTTATCCTTTTCATTTTTTATAATTAATTGACTCATTGTATTTGTTCAGGTTATATTAGTTACTGGAACAAACTCCAAAATCCAGAATGGTGAAACGTGATAGAAATTTATACCTGAACTCTGATATAAATAGCTTGATCTAAAGAAATATTCATTATCTCTTTGGATAAGTGATTAAAAATAGAACATGAAAGTGAGATTTCTTTAGTCATTGAGGAAGCTGCATTTTAAAAACTATTTTCAGAAAAATTTTTAAAAGTAAATGCTGCTTTTTGGTAATTTGGGTATCTTTTACTATGTACCCTTATAAAGCAATAATTCTCCTCTCTGTCTTGGCACCCTAAGTAGAAATATCCACATGAAAAATGCCAAGAAAGGTACGTAGATCTTCATAAATTTCCCAAAATACTTGGTTAAAAATATGAACCCTAGAAAGAAATAATTGTTTATTTTTAAAAGTTCCTACCCATCTTTATATATTACAGAATGCAAGGGAGAACAAAATGAGTAAAATTATGTAAAAGTAAACATAATTCTCTATTTAATTTTATCATTCAATTTGATCTTGGCATGGTGAATGAGAAAACGGCAGCTACAAATTATGTAATTCAACTTAATGAATATCAAACTGAAAATAACTGTCAGAAATATGCATTTTTTCCTAAGAAAAAAATGACCAAATTTCTTCTAGTAATTTATTTCTGAAATAATTTAATATTACATTCTATATCATATTCAGTTTTCCCAGATCATCTACAAATAGTCCCTGGCTGAACCAATGCATGTGAAAAAAGATATTATTTAAGTATTTTATTAAGGTATAGTTTATATATTTGATTTACAGATATTAAATTATATGTAAAACAATTTTTGTAAAATACCTTTTTCATAAAAGAATTAAAAACAAAAATCCCTCAATTATTCATATATTGGTACCTTACAAATGGCCAGAGAATGTAAATGATCATTTTTAAAGTGCAATGGTAATATTTCTTTAAGTAAAAATAAACAAAGCTGGATGAAAGGCATTCTCAAAGAAGGTATGAGAGAGAGTGAAAGGTGTGTATGAAAGGAGGTGAGGGTGGTAGAGGGGGGTAGAAAGGAGGGAAAATGAGAAAGAGGAGGGAGAGAAAGAGATGTTTTATTAAAATTTTAACAACTTCATCATTACTAACAAGTTATTAACATGAAACACCACTACCAAAAAAACTGTAATTTTTCTTTTTTTTCCCGTTGTAGTAAATAAAGTGTTCTGCATTTTCAATCAATCATTTAAGGTTTAGAGTTGAGAGTCAACGTCCAAAATCACAGTGGATTCTGTTATTACCTTCAAAACAAAGGGCTCCTGATATCCCCAGCAGAATTCTTAAAATCACTTCAGTATTTTCATCTTAACCTTTCTTTTTCTCCTAATAGTGGATTTGTATCTCTATTAGAGACCACAGAGCAGAAGAGCCTGTGTTTCAAGCCATATGTTCTCATAACTGTTGTATTCAAATACCCCAAAGTCTTGTATAGTTTCTGATTTTGAACACCACCAGGGACCAGAGCAAAGCACAAGAAATTAAAGGGCTCCTCACTTGTAGGCACATTTTCTAGCAAATTACAGTGTATTTCAACAACACTGATGGGTACTCTTGTGTCTTCTTTACCTGGGTTCCCTCAGAGAAGAGCCTGATACAGGGATTCCTGTGCCTTTGATTCACTGAAGGACACTCTCAGAAGAAATGGAGTTGAGGGAGCAGGACAGGGCAGAGGAGGAACTAAGCAAAAATCTGCTCTTAGCTAGAGTCAGGCTTCAGCCTTGCGGACAGGGAGCATGAACTGCCCCACAGTGCTGTTCCCACCTTGAAGAAACCTACAAGGCAAGGCAGCTCCTGCTTCAGCCAATGGAAATTATTCGGAGAAAGGGACAGCTGTAAGCCTTTAGCCGCCAACATCATAGCAGCTGAGGGATGCGTGCACTGGGCCAGTAAAGAAGATCATGACAGGGAACCAAGATCATCCACTGTGGTGCCCATTCCTCAGAGATCTCTTGTCACCTCACTTCTGATATAACTGATCATCTCTGCATGTAGCCGAAACAGACGTTAGGACAGATGAAAAGTTAAGACTGTAGTTGAAATGAAATGTGCCCGTGCAATTAATTAGGGATATACGTTGTGAAAGAATGTGTGGCCGTGCTTAGAGAGAGAGAGAGAGAGAGAGAGAGAGAGCGAGAGAGAGAGAGAGAGAGAAGATAATAATAAAAATATTAGAAATAAATTTTTAAATGATTCTACTAGCTCCACTAAACTGACAATGACAGTACTGTATTCAAAGCTGAAAGATCAAAATAATAACAAAATAATTTTTATAATTTCTTTTAAAACGAGGTGCAATAAAACAACAAATGTGAACTTAGAGTCAGAGTTCCAATTCCAAATACATAATAAATCAAATTGAAACAATGTTACCTTTAGCAATAAAATGTCAAAAGTATCAGTCGCCTAATAAGATTTTTAAAAGCCTGGATTTCATCTCCATTACATGTATAGAAATAATTTATTAATTTAAAAAAGAAAAAAAGAAATATGTGTCATCCCAGCTAGGACTCAACTAAATAGCCAGTTAGAAATTTATTACACCAGAGATGTGATTTAAATTCTAGAAATTATCACTCTCCATGTTTAAAATAATTATTAGTTTACAAATGTAGCTTGTTCACCAGGCCAAATATCATGCTTTATGCAATGTTACCCAAAATGCTTTTCGATAGTGATAATTCAATACATGTTTGAAAAGCTGAGGTGAAATGGACATTGGAAAACTCTGTAGATTCACCAGTAGCTTTAATTCAACCAGTGGTGGCTGAACTACCAGGGAGGATGTAGGGTGTGAGAATAAGATTAAAAGCTGTGGATCAGACAAGGCTAGGTTTCAATCCTAGCCCTGCATTTAGCTGTTGGACTTTGGAAAATGACTTCAAACTGCCAGAGCCTCAGTCTCTCACCTTCAATATTTTCCTGGGATATCGAGAGGATTACAAGACATAATGTACAAATGGTGCCTTGTATGTTTTAAACAACAGGGCCTATTATGACTGCTGTTAGGGAGATGAGAAGCATGCACTGAGATGGAGGTTGCAATCTGCAGGCAGCTGGCAGATGTCCACGGGAGTGCAAGTTTTCTTTGGCCTGTCCTGCCCGAGAAATTTCAAATAAAAATTGAGATTTCTGGCTTTTCTTGAAAAACTGGAAGCCGTCACCGTATCAGGCCCACACTCCTTCAGTGAGGACTAGAGCCTTCTGTCAGGCAGGACGTGTGCTCTCTGGTGTGCCACACTCCCCAGCAGTATCTGTCATCCTCCACTCAGCCCACTTATGTAACTTCACTGGTCCCAGTAGGCACTGGAGCCTGTGACTGCTGGATCTGCCGAGGAAGAATAAGACTCAGAGGCATGAAATATAAATCTGCACAGGGGCAGTTGCAGATGCAGTGCTGCATGGTAGAAAGCAGCTGGAACCACAGGAGCCAGGGGACCTGAGTTGTATCCCCCGTCTACATTAACACCTGTGTGAACTCTGGGCTCTATGGGGGTCTGTTTCCTCATCTGTAAAATATATGTTCTGGGTAGGTCAAGTTTCTGAACACAAGGCCAGTCAGTTCCCCATCTGGGTTTCAGCTTCTCATGTGTTCTTTTTTAAAAATGATGCCAAATTAGTGGGTCATTGAAGCCTGGCTGAATTAGAGAAAGCCCTCCCTCCACATGCCCCTGTCAAAAAAAAGAAGCATTGCACACCGACTTGATGGAATACATTTGGAAGCTCAAATGCCAAAAGGAAGTATAATAGACATAATAGTAGCAATTTTGAGAACGCTCTCCCCTGTGTTGCTGGCCTCATGCATTAGTTTTAACTGAGTAAATATAACTAATTGTTTCCCCACATTTATTCTTCTTCCTAAAATACTAATGAATGCTCAAGTACTAAAGTAATTAGATCAGTTTTATAATTCTTCTTGGGGGAAATTCCAACCTTATCCTCCTACAACGTTGCAGAACAACCTTTTGAAACTTGATGATTGTGTGTGTTTATTTGTGTGCGTTTTTCATTCTAGAAAAATTTAGTAAAATGACTTTTGTAAATTCCACAAGATAAAAAGATGTGAAACACATGTAGCTCAAATATGTTTCACCAAAATTTTCATCCAAGGTAAGTACTGTTTAAAAAAACAACCTTATGCAATTCTCATATCAGTGAGCTAAGACTGGAAGATATAATACAGTATATGGCAAATATATCTTGCCTCTGTCCATACTTGTTTGCAAATATTACTTCTTTTCAGTTCAAAAATGCATTTTGTTCCTTTCAGTTGAGTTTCAATATGCTCTGAAGTAGAAATCAACAAAGACAAATAAACCAACTTAGAGAAGGTTACTGTCAAGGTTTTCTCTGCTTTGTGTTCTGTTGTTGAGTATCTATGGAGCTGCCCAAAATGAACGTGTTGACAGAGCCTCTCAAATCATATGGCCATTTGGTGACAATTCCAAGCAGTAGAATGACAGTTAACAAAATGGGAGTAGAGGGGGCAAGACCAGCCCTGGCAAAGAATCTACTAGGTGTTTTAAAGCAAATCTTGATTTTTAATACTTTCTGAAAAATAATCTGTTACTGGAAGCAATCTGTTTTACGTCCTACAATACATTTAATAAAACATTCAAATAGGTTTTATGAAAGAGTGAAGGTGCACATGTAAAGCACACTCTATTATTTGACACAGGCAAGAAAGTAGCTATTCTGGTTATCTATTATTTTCTTCAACATCAAGAAAGGGAAATCACTTCAAAAACAGGGAATAAAGTATATTTAATTATAAAACCACTATGAATATAAACTAACTTTTTAACCTAGTGATTTAGAAGGTACTGCAGGACCCTGCAGTGTCCTGGTAGGGTGATTATTCATCCTGTTAACCCAGGACAATCCCAGTTTATGCTTGTTTCCAGAAATAATACTTAATAGCTTTCCCATTCATTCACAGAAATGACCTAGTCAGTAATTATGTGGTCTCCCTACCTCCGGATCATTGTAATGAATTTAGTCTTCCATTCAACATGCTGCAGATAGACAGACATGTAGGTTCAGTGATAAAATTGTACCCGATAAAAGAAAATGCTCAATAAAAGAGGTTATGATATAAAATATAAATAAATATACTCCTATACAAATTTTAGTTAAGATATACTTAAATTTAGGTTAGTTCGATAACGAAAATAAAACTTTTTAATGAAGAATGGTCAGAAATAGTTCAAAATAACTAAACTAGTATGTAATATAAGAACAAATGCATTACTTGCAATATCTATGAAGTTTTAAATTTGTATCTTAAAGTCAAAATTAAAGCCCAAACTATTTAAGTAATCTCCACAAAAGAACTATATTCCAAAAACTGTATAATTAAGTCAAGTTTTTAAAGAAGTTGAATATGTGCCCTAAATGGGCCTCTCATTTTCCAAAGTTGAAATGATATTCTCACAATAAGCCAATTTTGTTCTGTGTTGGGGTCTCTGAAACTAATCATATGGATTGGAAAATGATCCTAACATATAGTTATATTACCAACATTAGACTAACAATGAAGGTGCAGAAGAATAATTACTTGCATTAATTCCCTCATGAATAAAAGTAGCTGAGAGTTCAATTTTAGTTTTTTTAAAAGAACATGTAGCACTGAAGAAACCAATAATAGGAACCAAAACATATCTTTAATACAGATATGGTATCACAGCTTTTTAGGATAAAATTTTGAGCCAAGTGACAATATTTAAAATTCAGTATAAAAAATTCTACAAATAAATTCAAATAAACAAAATCAAATGACAAAAACTGACTGAATGTAATGTGGTCAATTTCGATTCCAAATATTTTAACAACAAATGATAAAAACACACACATTAATAAATGAAATATATCTGTATTTTGCATATTTTACACTACTTAGGACTCTTCATATTTTTCCATGCCTTTGACATTGTTTTATACTAACTATATTAAAATATAATTTAAAAATTTTTTAATATAATTAAAAATTATATTTATATATATATAATATATATATTTAATATATATATAAATATAATTAAAAATAATTATATTTATTGAAAAATAATAGATTAACTCACTTTTAATCACAAAGATATGCTACAAATTAGGGTTTCTGATCAGTGTTATCAAATTGAATCAATACTGTTAAATTAATGAAAAACTCCAGGTTCTTGTTTGGCAAGCTGTGCAACCTTAGGATTTTTGAAATACTGGAGTAGCTCTTATCCTCAATATCTTTCATCATAGTCCTGAAGTTGGTATTCTATAGAGCTATCAATATTAATATGTGTTTTTATGTATATCATTTAACATAGTAAAGCATTCATAATTGCTCTAATGACTGTTATTTTCATATATTTAGGAAAATTGAATTGTCTATTTTCACAGACTGTTTTTCATTAGTGGGACAGATGAGAAGAACAGCAGTTGTTAAAAATTATGAAAGCTTCATCTGAAAGACTATGAGGTGGTTTTCCTATTAATCTAAAACATGAACTTTCTTTATATGTATTTTTTAATCCAGTTATTTCAGAAACTTTTAATAAGATCTTACCACATGCACGGCTGTCACACTATACTGAAAAATCACTTTACAATAATCTCCCACATTCTTCCCACATTTTCATTTTCACAATTCTAAAACTGGAAAATACCAGAGCTTCAGAAATATTCATTGGCATCCCATATAGTTTACCCTAGCAATACTCTTAGTTTCTCCAAATGACAAAAAGCAAGTGAAAAAGTTAAAAAGCCTTTAGTAAAGGGAGATCTAAGGAGTAACAACATTAGAGTTCTAAAAATTATTATACTACCTAATTTAAAATTAATATCTATCAATTTATCTATCTAACCATCTATCTATATTTTCAAACATTTGTGAAAGATGTTTGGCAAGATATTCCTATGTTTTAAATTTTAAATCAAAGTTTCAGAACTGTTCACATAGATCCCTCTGGCCCTTTCAATTTTTACCTTAAGAATTTTAGTTAAGTATAGAAGGCTCTACAATTGACTTTGAAGTAGTTCTTCAGGTTACATACGCTTAACTTTATCCATTTTCCCACCCTGGAGATTCATGCAGAAGATCCTCTTCCCCTTCATATATCCTTTATAGAGAAGGGCAAATATCTGCCATAGCAATCGGCTACCTTCAAGCACTGACATCATTTTATAAACATCAGAGCGCCAAGGAGACCATTACTCAAAAGCCAAACAAGTTTTAAAACATGTAAAACTGTATTTAAAAGGAGACAACAAACGTGTGCAACTTGACAAACTCAAACTCTGTTGCTGAGAGATGCGGTAATGTCTGGCCTAAAGTAGCTTGGCTACAGAGTATGTAATAAAACAGCTAAATTTGGATTGGAGACTCACTTTGCACTGAAGAAGTGTAACGTAGCCCTGGGAGAGCAAAGGCAAGAGCTACTCAAGAAATCAGAAACCAGGTCTCTGTAACTCCTCACTTCAAGGCATAGACAAGTGCTGTTAATAGGAGAAAGCCCGAGGGAAGAATTGCTCTCAAAACTGAAAGGGGAAGAAAATGGGAAGAGGTGAAGAGAGAATAGAATCTTGCACAGCTACAACAAAACATTTCCAGTGGCCTCTAAGTTAAGTGGCAGCGGTACTTATAAAAGGGAATGAGATATGTTGCTTTAATTCCTTTCTTAAAATTGGCTAAGAGTTTATCCCAGCGGAAAGGTCTAGCACCAAATCACATTTATCTCTCCTTTTATCTCTTTCAAAATATTTTTATTTGCCATCTTGTAGTTTTGTATATTTTATCTGCAATATTCATCTTCCAAACAAGATTTTTAAGTTTCTTAAAAACTGGTACCACATCTTATTCTATTCTATCTCATTTATCTCTATAGGTTACAGCAATTCATACTTCCTAAATTGAATTGATCTCAGCTGTACTGGAATTTTTCTCCATTAAAAAAAAAAGGTTAAATGGAACTGTGGTTTGAGAGGATATACTACATGTTAAAATAGTTAGAAATATATTCTAACTTACACATCCACCAGCTCTAACCACATCTTTCTCCTCTATATAAATTTTAAATTTTGTTAGTGAGAATGCAGGTAAGTACTTGGATGCTTTGTTACACCTATATAAAATGAGCCCTATGTCCAGCTTGGTTTAATTTTACTTCACAATCTGAAGGAAAAGAACTCCAGATAAGTCAAAACGTGCAGATAAATGTCAAGTCATAAAACTATTATTTTCCTTGTTTTTATCCATCCATTTTTAGGTAATTCTTGAATCTCTCTTCCATATTTGGGGTCCACTTTGAACAAGGACTGATACCCTCTACAACTTACATATATATTTTTAGATGGAGTTATCTTAAGCATAATGCATCAAGTGTGACTTATGTTTATTTTAATTTAGCTACAGAGATCTTTTCCTTCACATTTTTGAGGGCTGGTCTGTCCTGGTAAATTTCCAGAATAAATCTTATGTCTTCCTTTTAAGTAGGGCAAAATCTTGACATACAAGTACTGTGGGAGCTGAAGGCATTTCTGGCAAGAGCAGTGAATGACTGACTTCTCCACATGTTTTCATAGTGGTAAATATATGGTTAGCATTAGGCAGGAAAACAAATATTCCCCAAAATACATACTAAGCACATCTGAGAATGAACGTGGTCTTACAGAGATATCATGACTCCTCTCAATCAGAAGGTGTTCAGTTCCATTCAGTTCATTCACTCCCGCAACATAAAAACAGCCAAAGTGTATGCTTACTTGGAAAAGAAAGAAAAAGCAAAACTCCCCATTTAAAAATATAAAAAGCTACCCAGGCAATTACGTTTTGTTGGTTTCCTTTAGTCTGTCTATGCCTCATAGAGTAGAATTTCCTTTAATATAAACCACAGCCTTTGGTCTACAGTTTAAGATGAAAGTAAAATATTGAAATAATAGTGCACTATCAAAACAACTTAGCTAAGCGCATTTCTTAAAGGGGAATTGGCATTATAAACCTACATTTAACATCTGTTTTATAACTTGATTACAAGTTTTTATTGAATATAGTTTATCATATAGATATTTATTCCTTCATAGTACCACCCAGAAGGGATGATAATATTTTATTTCTTTTGGAAAAAAGGTGAAAATTGAAAAACGTTATCACTGAAGGGTGAAATTCTGTACAATTGACAAATGTGTAATAAATTAATATATAGTAAACTAGTAAAATGTATATTAAGGTTTTGGTTCCCACTTAATACTGAGTTTCTTTTGTTTTTATTCTTCAAATTAAAAGTTACAATGGAGAAGACTGTTAACTTATATAATTAAAGTAAAAGCTTTTGGTCTTATATGATTATGGAATCAATGATCCAGTGTTCTTTGAAGCCATGAACATTCATTTTAGAAAAACTAATTTTTCATTCGATTTATTCATGTGATACTTTAAAGAGCAAAGCTTTTGTTTACACCATAAACCTTTTAATAAACAAGAAATGTCTAAAGTTGTTAAATTACCCCTTTTCTGCATATGGAGTCCAGTCCTGTTTCAGACTTCATATCTTGATAATACTTCGGCATATGGAAGAAGGGGTTAATCTGCATAAAAGGAATTTATTACATTTTCTTTTGTTTTCAAAGAAGCATTCTTTTAACACTGCTCTCAAGCCAGTTTTTATTTAGATGTCTTTTGGTCTAAATTGCCAGTCTTGAAAGCTTTCCTAAAGTAATATTTGCCTCTTTAAACATCTCTCTGGCATTCCATGATGGACACCTGCTGCTGATAATTACAGGTCTGTCTCCTAACCACTTCCTCTGCTTTATGTCAAGGCAAGATTCAGGCTTCTTGATCACATACAACCACCAGTTAAACACCACTGCATAGCTCTCTGTGGTAATTACTCAGGGCAAGTTGGGCCTGTGTTTACTGAAGTCTTAACAAAAAGAAGTAGTTACTTGTTATAATTTCCTCTTTGTTGGCAGTGTAGCATAATCCGTAACATATCTTGGTGACCTTAAAAGTGCCTATGAGGACTCCCCTGGTGGTGCAGTGGTTAAGAATCCGCCTGCCAATGCAGGGGACACAGGTTTGAGCCCTGGTCTGGGAAGATCCCACATGCCGCAGAGCAACTAAGCCCATGGGCCGCAACTACTGAAGCCCATGGGGCCTAGAGTCCGCGCTCCGCAACAAGACAAGCCACCACAATGAGAAAACCGCACAGCGCAAGGAAGAGTAGCCCCTGCTCACCTCAACTAGAGAAAACCCACATGTGGCAACAAACACCCAACGCAACCAAAAATAAATAAATAAATGTATTAAAAAAAGAAAGTGCCTATGAGAATATCTGATTCAATAATGCTTTATGTTACATTTCACTGTACTATTTCCTAGTCTAAGAAACAAAATATCCTGCCTCAATATAATAGGCTGTGGTCCTAGCAAAATAACTTTCAAACAATAGGCAATTACAGGAAGACAACTGGCTTAATATGCACTCCCAAACAGATTGATTTTTCTTGACTCTGGGCTACTCTTCCCCCTTCCCCCGGCCGTCCCACCTCATATTCATACTATCATACTGCCATAGCTCAGATGTTTGTGCCTTACCCAAATTTATATGCTGAGTCCTAATCCCCTAAATTGATGGTTTTAGGAGGTGAGGCCTTTGGGAGATACTTAGGTTGTGAGGGTGGAGCCTTCATGAATGGGATTAGTGTTCTTACAAAAGAGACCCCACAGAGACCCTATGCCCTACTGCCATGTGAGGACACAGAGAGAAGATGGCTGTCTGTGAACCAGAAAGTGGATCCTTACCCACATGACCATGCTAGTGTCTTGATCTTGGACTCCCAGCCCCCAAAACTGTGAGAAACAAATTTCTGCTGTTTATAAACCATCCAGTCTGCGTTATTTTGTTATAGCAGCCTGAACAGACTAAGACACATACCCTGCAGGAGACTGATTTACTTTGTAGTGAAGAGAAAGAAGAAGAAATACTCAATAGGGCAATTTTTGACACAACAATAATCCTAATATAAAACAATTTCATCACCCAGTAGAAAGTCTATTTTAACCATATTCCATACGATAGAATTCTACAACTAAATAATCAGAAATGTTCTCTGGGGTGTGCTAGGGTGCTATTTTGACTTGTAGACCTCTTTAACTCCCCATTCTATGTTTAGGCAACTTGACCAAACCGGTTAACAGTCTAGTTGTGCTCACACTGCTTACCCATCAATTGTCTCAGGTTTATTTCCTTCAACTATATGCGAATCCAAGTTCTTCATTACTTAACAGCCCCAAATTATAGGGTAGACGATCTGGATGGATTTCTGAATGGATCAGAATGGATTTCTGAAAGCAGGGTAAGGAGACTGGTCTTTTAGGCACCTAAGAGATGGTGAACTTTCACTCCTGAGACTGTCCTTTCCACCTACAACTTCATAGTCAGCTCACTCTGTCCAGTAGCTCTCCAAGTGGGTGACGGAGGGAACCTGGAAAGTCCCTGCTAACTCCACCACAATAAGTAGTCACCAAAAGCCCTTCTACGACGTGTTATTTATGCATGAACAAATATGCATTCATCCAACATCATTCAAAAGATCTATACTGCATGTCAACTGTTTGTGTGAAGCACGAGTTTACGTGCCAGAGATAGCACAATGAAATGGTTCCTGCCCTCCCCATGCTGACATGCTAGCTGGGGACACAGGGAAAAGGAAAGAGTGTTGCCGTTGGGTGTGAAAGGTAGCTTTATGAAGAAATAAAGATCTAAACTAAACATCAAGATGGAACAAAAGTCAGCCAGCAGAAAGTGATAGAATATGAGGATTGAACACTTGTTCACAGCAAAGGAATGAGTGTAAGCCGCATACTCACTCACTGCCAGCTTGTTAAAAATACCTGAAGGATGTCCCCTTCCAGGGCTGCACTGGGACAACCTGTGCCAGGTTTGGGAAAGGTGCATGGTCAGAGGAGACTATAACCACAGAGGAGTTCCAGGAATGGAATTAGAGGTATAAGAATAAATATCTCCATCAGCTATGTTAAGAAGTTTAGATCTGATTCTAGAGGCAATGGAAAGGCATCAAAGGGTTTTCAGGAAAAGAGCTTTACTGATGACGTTTGCTAGGATTCGCCTCAATTCTGTGTGGGGAGGATAGAGGAGAGTGGGGCAGGACAGGAATCAGGAAGAACCTTCCTTAGTGATCCAGTTGGGAGAAATGGACATATTTGAAACATGTTTAGGTAATGTATATCATCTTTGCTAATACAACATCAGTAAAGGGTTGAATATGTTTAAATGCAAATCTCTAAATATATGAGACTGAAATAAGTTAATTTTTTGTTTGTTTTAACAACTTGGCTTTCTAAATTGCTCCTCTCCTCCCTCAATATAATAATAACAAATAAAAATACATTCTGGCACAAAATAAATATTGTTGTATCAATTCTTTTAAAACTCCAAAACCTCAGTAATCACATGACAGAACTTCCTAAGACTGTTTAATGTTCAGAAAATTAAAGTTTTGAGAAGTTTGTCTTTATTTTAAAAAAAGCAAATAAACAAAAAAACAGGTATAGCCTAGAAGAAGGGGTTATAAATACAGTCTCATCTTTTTAATGGTTGATTTCCCCTGGAAATCTTCAAAGAAAACTACTACAAACCAATGCTATATACAGCAGAAAACCCAAAATAAGCTGTTTAATCAATCATTAAAACATTATAGGTTGCTTCTGTTGGGTTTTTTAAATGGACTAAGATTCTATAAAGATAAGAAGTATTCATAGTTACGTAGGAACTAAACCACGCTGTTGATTCCAGAGTTCTTATTAATTTTATCTTTTAAAAGTGGGATGTTTCCTACAGTGCTGGACTTGGGCAAGTGAGGGGGATGTGGGGGGACGGCTGAAGTTAAAAACTAAGAGTGTTAAACTCTGCCTTTTGGACAAAGAAAAAGGTATAAACTCTGCCTTTTGGACAAAGAAAAAGGTAACGGGATCAGTGTTCAATGGGCTTTTTAAAGTGCTTCCTGTGTGGGTATCATTTTAGTGCGGTGAAGGAGTTATCCTTGTTTATTTAGTTAGTTAATGCATCTATTACATTCTGTTTGCTAAGGGTCCACAATTGCATTATTTTCCATTATAAATATTTTGGGTTATACTCTTCCTATCAAGTTGACACATTTTGAGGAAAAAGTTCTCTATGTTTTGTCTTATTTTAATTTTAAAATGAAGCATTTTAAAGAGTATTATAAAGAAGAACAAACAAGATTATTTAATGACACAGTAAACTAAAAAATATAGTACTGAAAATTGTTTATAGCTGAAAGCATTTTCTATGCCCACTGTTTTCAAAATAGTTGTTACTTAAGCAACAGGACACTTTCATTTTATAAATGCACACTAGAAAACTTTTTTCAAGCAAAACTATGATCTGCACTTTTTTCCCCTTTCCCTTCTTATACTTCATAATTAACATGTGTATACCTATGAGAAACTATGAGTTCAGCTACAGTTTGTTCATGAACTAATCCATTAGAATAATACTTTATTAAATGAAAGTGTCAACCACAACATATACATTTAACAGTCTGGTATCTAATTTCTCTTTTTGCCTATATTATAACATGTCCCTTGCACATATAAGAACTTTAACTTTGCTTGGAAATTTCAGTTTAATTTAATAAATCTTGCTTCTACCTTAGGATCAGTAAATGCTTTGCTATATTAAAATTTCTAAGATAAATGAAGGTTGTTTCCATTCCTCTAGGAAAAGTTTAAATTAGCAAAAAGTAAAGAATTTGCCCCATAGACAAAAATAAACTCAAAATGGATTAGAGACCTAAGTGTAAGACCAGACACTATAAAACTCCTAGAGGAAAACATAGGAAGAACACTCTTTGACATAAATCACAGCAAGATTTTTTTGATCCACTCCCTAGAGTAATGGAAATAAAAACAAAAATAAACAAATGGGACCTAATGAAACTTAAAAGTTTTTGCAAAGCAAAGGAAACTACAAACAAGATGAAAAGACAGCCCTCAGAATGGGAGAAAATATTTGCAAATGGATCAACGGACAAAGGGTTAATCTCCAAAATATATAAACAGCTTATGCAGCTCAATATTAAAAAAACAAACAACCCAATCAAAAAATGGGCAGAAGACCTAAATAGACATTTCTCCAAAGAAGACATACAGATGGCCAAGAGGCACATGAAAAGCTGCTCAACATCATTAATCATTGGAGAAATGCAAATCAAAACTACAATGAGGCATCACCTCACACCAGTTAGAATGGGCATCATCAGAAATCTACAAACAGCAAATGCTGGAGAGGGTGTGAGGAAACAGAACCCTCTTGCACTGTTGGTGGGAATGTAAACTGGTGCAGCCACTATGGAGAACAGTGTGGAGGTTCCTTAATAAACTAAAAATAGAATTAGACCCAGCAGTCCCACTACTGGGCATATACCCAGGGAAAACCATAATTCAAAAAGACACATGCACCCCAATGTTCATTGTATTACTATTTACAATAGCCAGGTCATGGAAGCAACCTAAATGCCCATCAACAGGCAAATGGATAAAGAAGGTGTGGTACATATATACAATGGAATATTACTCGGCCATAAAAAGGAACAAAATTGGGTCATTTGTAGAGACGTGGATGGATCTAGAGGCTGTCATACAGAGTGAAGTAAGTCAGAAAGAGAAAAACAAATATCGTATATTAACACATATGTGTGGAACCTAGAAAAATGTGCAGATGAACCGGTTTGCAGGGCAGAAATAGAGACACAGATATAGAGAACAAACGTATGGAAACCAAGGGTGGAAAGCGGCGGGGGTGGGGGGGGTGGGGGCGGGATGAATTGGGAGATTGGGATTGACATGTATACACTGATGTGTATAAAACAGATAACTAATAAGAAACTGCTGTATAAAAAAAATTTTTAATTAAATTAAATTCAAAAAAAAAGAATTTGCCAATTGTTTTTTCCAGTCTTTGTACTTATATTTGTCTTTATAAGTATAGCCAATGTATAGTAGAGAAAAATATAAACTGATTATTTCCTTAACATTTATTAGCTACTAGTTTTAATGGAATATATTCTACCTTCAGAATCTAGCATAGGAAAAAAAATCATCTAAAACTTGTCCATAAAACCAAACACACCTGTGTTGAGTTTCCACATAGTTTTAATGCACAACTAAAATCTGATAATTTAACAGGGTATTTTTAAATGTGATTTTTAAATCTACCAATTCCTTTTTTTTTTTTTTCCAATTCCTTTTTAAGTATTTCACCTTTGGCAACATGCTTTTGTTGGTTCACGTGATGTTCTTCCACCTGATGGTACCCCCAATTGAGTGCAATCCTCTCATTCTTGTGATAGATTCAATTATTTTCATAATGGTGCCAAGTGAAAGTTGTTGTATGGTGTATAGACTTACATAATGAAAATACAACAGCAACAGCAATGACAGCCGCTAATGGCATTAAGCGCTTATCTGGTGCCAGGCACTGCTCTCAATTCTTCACTTTTGATAACCTTGTTAATCCCCACAATTCTGTGATGTTAATAGTATTATGATTCTGACATTCTACTTACAAATGTGGAGTGATGCTAAGAGATTTTAAACTTGTACGCAATTTTCAAGCTTAGAGTTTAGCACAGTTTATTCACTTTTACCAAAAGACTTATTTATATAAAGGTTGCGTTAGTATTTCCCTAGCATAGTTGCCAAGAATACTCTTGATTATAAACAATTGATTTGATTGATTCATATTTTTCAATGCATTTTGATTAATTTCCTATACAGGAAATTATCAGACCCACACATACGTGCATGTATCTAATATGTTTTAATTCCCTAACAGTCAAAGAAATGTTAAACAGAAAAAAAGAAAAAAGAAGTGATCTAAACCATTCACTATTCTAAACACAGCCATAAAATCACAGTAAAGAATAGACATTATTAAAGATTATTTTAAGAAAAGTTTTCCAAGCATAAATGAATGAATTTAGCACCAAACCAAACTATATATTGTGTTCACTCAAAATTTTTAAAAATGTAATTCTTTATCCAAAAAAAGATGCACTGTAAAACTTCCAAGAAAGTAACAGTATATTAACATTGCAGGGTGATTTTTTTCTAAAAACTGTTCCAAACTCTAATGTAATAATTGTCTTATTTCAATCAGTCTAGCATCATCTTGTAATTTTCAACATAATTCAATTTCACAACACTCGTTCATAGATGCGTACAAATTTACTGTGCGGCCAAATATTATGGCATTCTCTTTTCTTCCTGCAATAGATTTATGCAACAGAAAAGGAAAAACATACGGGAAATAGTCACTTTTAACAGATGTCTTAGTTTGAAAAAACTTAAGTCAGCTTAGAATTAAAAATCAAAGCCCACTGGTTGAACTGAGGCATATTTGCATCTGTTATTAATGTTTGAGTTACATACTAAAGACAAGATTATTCATCAGTCCCTCATGCAATATGTTAGTAAATGGGATTTTGGTTAGGAATTTAATTGCATAAAGTCTGTCTCTAGAAGCTTCCAATTCATTCATAATAAGCCCTTACAGTGGCCTGAACTGAATTAAAACAGTTACCAACACCAAAGAGAACTTCTTGATTTTATTATGAAATGCTTGTATGAAAATCTGTGAACATAAAAGGGAGATCTCTGCCACCCCATTGTGATTAAACAGTAGTCCTTTTCTTCTTTTTTCCTTTTCCTTTCTTTTTCTTTTTCCCCCCTTTTCAAGCAACGCAGGGTTATGTGAGGTATTTTTTTAATCATGTAAAGAAAACTGAGTTAACTTTAAAATAAAAATAAACAAAAGATGTGATATCTCAGGTTAGACTTATAAATAAATTCTCAGGTTAGAATGATAAATAATTCTGAGTACTACAAAGTGTGATGAGAATTCGAGTGACCATTCTGAAAATATGCACGAAGCTTATACACAAGTGATTAGGGTCATAAGCTTAAGCAGAGCTCCCCACTGTTGCCTGTACAGGGTTTTACTAATGGTCTGATAATGGGGAGGGGTGGTCAGCATGGAGGTTCTCGTAGTACTTTATAGTGGTGTGAGTACGCAGTCTCATTAATTACTGCCCTCTTGTCAGCTCACACACTAGATTACTGAGCAACCCTCATTGTCTTCACAATGGTCTCATAGTTACAGAACACTGTCTTAGAGAATTCTTTAAGAGGAGTTATTCAAAATTCTTGGATTCTACTATAAATCTGCAGTAAAACTTCCTGTCTTTCAGAGGATTCCAATGGAGATTGGGAAATATTCAAAGGATGGAAAAACAGATGGGGGAAGAATATCAACAGTTCAACCTCTGATTTCACTGTAGGCAGCATTAATAAATCATATTGCTTAAAAACAGTACCACAGTAATCACCTTAAAGGTATTAACACACATGAAGTTATACCTCTGTTTTCACCTTTTCACTCATTTTCCTTTTTCAATCCCCTTTTACCGCCTCTCCCCACTTCCCTGCCATTTACACACATATCAGGGTCTAAGGAGAGGGCTCCCTGTTGTTTCAAAATACACTGCGATACTGAACTCTGAGGCTGACAGTAAAAAGTCACTTCACTTCAAATGAGCATCTCAAAGTAGTGCACATTAATATGCACTTCTATGGAAACAACTCTTTCTGGATTTCAGCTTAAGCTTCTCCATATGATTTTTCTCAAAGGCTCCCTTTTAAAACCATCACTACCATTTATTATCTTCTTGTTATATAGACTGTTACTTTTGTTTCATCACAAATCTCTGCCTGCTTATTAGCAGCCCTGCCACTACTATCAGATGACATTTGTTTTACTTAATGCATGTAGTTTTAGAAAAAAATTATGGAGCTGCTATTACTGCATTATATGAAAAAATTCCAAGGTGCATTTAGCTGACACTGCATCAGCTGCTATTTAAACTGGACTTAGCTAATGGACTTTTAATGTCAGCAGGGTTACGTGCAGTTACTGGCTATTAGCAGAAATGGCTCCTTTCTATAAAAATCACTTTTCCTCAAGTGTGTTGTTTGAACATTCCTTTCCCTAATTTAGTGACTGTCACTGAGTGCAAAACAAACTCAAGGACTGTGGAATCCACTCTTATCTTTAAGACCCTCTTTTTAACCTTGCAATTCAGCATTCAACAGGAAACCTCTCTCATGAGCATTTAGACTTGCAGTCAGAAAACTTTGTGGAACATTATTATTACTTTGCTCTTCTTAACAGAGTATTACATATTTTCTTATGAAAACCCCATATCATCCATGAACATATGATATGTAAGACAGAGAACACAGGAAACAATTCCCTGCACACTAGAATTTATTGCATCTTTTAAAATCTTAGCTCATAAATGCCAAGTGATGTGGAAACATATGGCAATAATTAACATTTACATACTGATGTGTCATGTAAATATATATTAATCTGCATTTAATATAATATTAAAAATAAGCAAGAAAGTACATTATCCCTCTACGTGTAATTAAATTTTTTATATTCTTTCATTATTAACAAACTTTCTCCTCCCCCCTCAACTAACTTTATCTTTATTCATTTAAATCAAGGTATCAATGGATGTAATGGAGACATCTGGAAATAAAGCCACCTGTATGGCACCTGAGGGACTCCAAGAAAATTAAACATTCTGCAGCCTGGAAACATAACTCCATTTTATTAACTCCATTTTATTTTTTATAAAAAAAATTTGTTCAAATCATCACCGAATTCAGGGAAAAACAACACAACTGACTTTGCCTTCAATCAGCCCGACCCTAAGAGGTCACCTCAGGCAGGGTGCTTACCAGGGGAAACTTTGTCTCTCCTGAAGAGGGGGTTCCCACATGTAAATGAAGGACTTTACTCATGCACACAGGATAGCTGACCTCCTTTGGTCAAAAAATTATAGTCTACTGTGTGTTAAAATACAGAAGTTCTTCTCCACGTGTTTGAAATAAGCCAGTGAACGTGGAGATCCCCCAGTCTCTGTCATCTGGAGGACAGGAAGAAATTTTTCTATCAGATAAGCCATCACATGAATGAGGCAGAGGTATCTCTACTGGATGCTATTGTAAACAACTTAGCTACTGGTCGACAACAAGGCACTTTTTGCAGAAAAGAATATAATTTTGCAGTGAGAAACCAGTGATGAAACCTGATTCCGTATTCAATGACTACTTGTTAATTTTTTTTTATTAAAAGTTTGTTTTCATTTCTTTGATAGGTTTTGCTGTTTTTTAAGGATATTGCCAAGGCTGTTTGAAAATAAACTCTCCTAAAACAAAAACAGTTACACACACACACAATTTGTGCAAGCGTGTGTGTGTGTGTGTGTGTGTGTATATATATATATATATGCTCACAGAGAATTACTGAACTATATATGTCTACTTCTTATAACTCTTTACTCCATTTCTGCTTGGAAATACACTGCTAGGAAATAATTCCATAGTTATTTAATTTGATTAAAAAAATATGTAGATCTTTCATGTGATCATCATTTCTAATAAATCCAATAAACTGATTACCCCCATCCCTATTGGGAAAACATATCTATTGTTAAAACTTTTTCTAGCCATCTTTCTTCTCTATTTTTTCATCAGGTTATAGTAAGTAAGCTCTAACTTTCTCCACTGTGGGGGGTGTGTGTGTGTGTGTGTGTGTGTGTGTGTGTGTGTATAACAAAAATAAACATATTTTGATCAATATATAAGAGAAAGATATTGGCAACATTTCCTAAAAATGTAATTATATTAAAGATAAAACTCCATTTAAGCAAATTCTTTTCTGGGACAACTGTCCCTAATAACTCCCATATAATCCTAAGAATGCTTTTCAATTTCTGATGTACAGGTGAGATTTAACTTACAACGCTGACATTATTAATGACACTGTTTAAGAGTAGCTGAGGAAATATCAATGCATTTTATAAAGACCTTTGAAGGATGCTGTATATCAGTATGCCACTGATTTAAGTCTAGATTTCTCAAACAAGTACATCCTACTCAAACAGGTTCAAGTAAACTCCAAACGTAACTTCTTTCAAAAATACATCTTTTAAATACTTTAGAAACTCGTTTGCTCTGTTAATTGAAGTAGGTGTGTATCAAGACTCTATTTATATAAAGGTTCAAGTCAGAGTGCCCGTTGAATAATATTATGATGAAATACTGATCTTAGGTCTCTATTCTGATAGCACAAGCAATAAATCATTTGAACATGCCTGTTTTTCCTCAGCTTCTGAGAGCAGTTTCTGAAATGGGCTTCTGTTTTCCACCAAGTTGCATGCTCTGTGGGTGATGGCTGTAGTAGGTTGGGAGGAAAATGTCTTAGGCTCTTTCAATCCTTGAATTTGATCCTTAACACATTTTTAAAGCTCATACTGTCTCATCACCTTATGGAGATACAGAAGGAAGAAGGAAAGTTGCTAAAGAAAATGACAGGTAACGTAATTACTGTTTTATTTAGAATGACTCCAAGATTGCTGCTTGCCAAACTTGCCTCTTTCCACTGGGTGGCTACAGTGTGGATACTTGGCAACCTCTTTATTCAATGGAAGATAAAATATATCATTTTCCCTTAGCAAAAGCTAAATTCAAATGTCAACATATTTCACACAGACATAATGCTTAAAGTGAAATTACCATTATTTACTATGTCTTTCCAATCATAAAGTTTTTGTTGTGGTAGTAATCTGGTTATTTGTTTGGTTTGGATCAGGGATAACACAGGTCTTTGACAATCACATATAATAAAACAGCAACAGTGCTTTTTTCACTGACTGTCACTTTTTGTTCCTGTAAAAGTTAGAGAATACCATTTGTTAAAGTGTAGTCTTTGATCTAGATCTTGAAATAATTTTTTTAGGTTCTTGAAATTCCAGAAAGATATTAGAATCATCTAAAATATTCAATTTGAATACAAAAAATGAACTTGCAAATTCATAGAGACTAGAATAGTCCCAAACTGTTCCCCTTTACTTTTATCTGATACATGAACATATTTCACTATGCCTGTACTTTATAAGAGGATATTATTACACCACATGCCCTATCATAGTGCACTAAACTTTTATTGTCTAAGAGAACATATATTATGCACTATTTTAAAATAATTACTTTTCTGTACAAATGGTATACTTTACTTCTACACTGCTCTTTCATATTTTATATTAGGCACACTAATTTTCTTGAATTTTGAATCCATTTCTACTCATAGATATATTTACCCTTATAAGCGGGCTACAGATGCATTTTAATGGGCAAGCACTAATGTGTTTTTACTGGAAATGAATGTTCATACAAAAGGGTTTTATTCTGAACAGAGAAAAAAAGAGAAGACAATAAATTACATTTGAGTTCAGTCAGTCCATGATTAAATAATCAATTAAGACATTGACTAAAACTGAGAAATGTTAGCATTTATCAATAAACTTGTTAAATGTGCTGAGGGAGTTTCTGTTGTTTAACATCCTTAGTTAGAAGAAGAGATAACATACGTTCATCTACATGAGGCATTTTTATGGCTCTCATAATTGCTGAGAAATGAATCTAGCCACAGGACCCAAATGACAATGATTAATGAAGATAAAACCCTTATCCTCACAACATTTTAAAATAAATAAGACTGGAAACTCTGGAGTTAAATTTGATTAATCAGTATCATCTGTTGACATGATTATTTGGTGCCCTCACATTTTAAGTAAGAACTGTAACAGGCACATAAATGAAAAAAAGTCTCACCTGTCTCCTCTCTCTCTCTCTCTCTCATTCCACTCCCACACTGGCAATGAGACATGGTTAGTTATTTAATTAGAAGAGGGTAGTCCCCAAACATTGGAGTTTTCAGATGTTAGACTTATACTTTTGCCACACAAAGCACTTTTGCATCACTGCTCCTGCTCATAAAAGGTATACTGACATAAGGACAAATATCCGCATATTTGGCATTTTCAAAGCTACAGCTCACTTTCCAAATTAATTTCAATTTAAAGTCACAGTAACTTTAACACTATGTGTAGAAGGCTAGATATGTTTTAAGTACCTGGAGATACTCTTCTGTGTCTTTCAAAACCTCATTATATAAACCTAAGGGAGCAACTTTTTGGGGGGCAGGAATACTCAAAGTGAGAAACCACATTAAAACTTCAACCCAAAACTCGTTTTTAATTATAGAATTATAACAATATTTTCTAACGTTTTGTTTATAAAGCATCCAAATATTTGCAACAGAATATATTGGGTTGGCCAAAAAGTTCCTTCAGGTTTTTCTGTAAGATGTTATGGAAAACCCTGAAGGAACTTTGTGGCCAACCCAATATGTTTTGGGTTATCATGAAAAGGCAGAAATTCTTCTGAGAGTTCTAATCAGGTAGAGAAGAGGAAAAAAAAGATACTATTTTTGATCTTGTTAGCTCATGAAATTATTACTATAAAGTTTTTTAAATTAAAATCTCCACAAATTTAGAGATTATAATATTTAAAATAAGAGAAACTATAAATTTTTAAATTACTGGATTTCTTTTTAAGAACTAGAAAAAAGGAGACAGTAGATCTATTAATATTGCTCAAGGCAAACTTACGGTACTTCAAAAAAGTCACATAGAACACAGCACTGAGTTTCTGTGAGTTTCTGTTCTAGTTTAAACATCCTTGAACTAAGTGAGTGATACTGGAACAATATCCAAGGTCTCAGATTCATGGAGCTCTCTCCCACAAATATATAAGCAGTAACAAAACCAAATACAATCTGAAATCAAAGAAGAGCCCATACATTGCTTTAAGGAGCTAGGTTAAGACAGAAAAAGAATGAGAAACGTGGGGCTTTGTAACTGCAGACCAGGCAATCCAAAAATAAAAGCAGAATGAAAATACTGTAAGAGAAAGATGTGTCTTAACTCTAAATAACATAAAACTCCCACAAATGTCTAGTTTTATCTTAAATTCTGCTAGAAAACAACATTTATACCAAGCATAAGGGAATTCCCTCACTGTCCAGTGGTTAGGACCCAGTGCTCTCACTGCCAGGGCCCCGAGTTACATCCCCGGTCGGGAAACTAAGATCCTGAAAGCTGCGTAGCTCGACCAAAAAAAAAAAAAAATACACCAAACATGAAAAAAATAGCAATAACCATTAAACAAATAGAAGTAATTACATGTGACACTTTCAAAATATATATTACCTAGATTATTCATGTTGTTCTAAATTATGATGCTGAAACTTTCTATCGCAAATATAATTTGAATATATGAAAGTCCTGGTGAATTTGCTTTGCCTTCAAGTCAACCTATTTTTCTATACAGTAAGTCCCCTACATATGAACCTTCAAGCTGAGAACTTTTCAAAGATGCGAACGTGCATTCGCATGTCCAATCGCGTAAGTTATTCACGTGCCTGGTGTACACTGTTACGTGCATGCATGCTCTACAAGTGGTTGTGCTTTTGTGTACTTTACTGTACAGTACTGTATAGAGTACAGTAGTATAATATCCTTATTTCAAGCCCAGGATGTCCGGAAGCAAGCGTAAAAGCAGCGGTGATGTAGCTGGTACTACTGTACTTTACAAGGTACCATACTGTAAAAGTAAAAATGTTTTCTTTATTTTTTGTGTTTGTTCATTTTTTTAATGTACTGTTTGTGTGAAAAGTATTATAAACCTATTACACTACAGTACTATATAGCCTATTATGTTAGTTGGGTACCTTGGCTAACTTTGTTGGACTTAACGACTGCACTCTTGGAACAGAACTCAGTATATATGAGACTTACTCTATTTTTTTGTGTTGTTTTATCATGTATTGAATTATGCTCATCAGACACACTTGTGTCTTTTTTTTTTTTAAGAAAAACAATCCACATTTGCATAAAGGGCTGGTTTTCTCAAAACCATTATCTGAAAACATGGAACTTGCATTTTTTTTCATAAAAGTGTTTATGGATTTATGCAGTTATCTTTCAACATTCATTGTAAAGATAGAAAGTCAAGAGTGGAGGTTGTAGCCAGGGCTTAACAGGCTCTGACTTAAAATGGCATTTTTAGAACTGGTATTAGGTTAATTTTCCCAGATTGTGCAGAAAGGAAGAAATGCGGCTATGAAAAGAGAGAGCTTCCCACAGGCCGTTCAAAGAACCACACCATGTCCAGGAGTTTGCAGTACTTTGGAGCATCTCCTCAGACAGCTCCATTTGTTGCTTTGGGGGAAGCAGTGTCTGCAGCAATCCCTCTACTCTGAGTTCAAAATTATTGACCTTTAATTTCTTTAACTTCTAGATTTCTTTGCCCATGGTTTACAGAGTTGGAAGCCAAAGAATTCTGCTCTACATACTTTAGATGTATTAATTCATTCAACCCTAATATGACTTACAGTATATCTTATCCTCATTTTATATCCGAGGAAACTGAGGCACGGAGATGCTAAATAACCCACCAATGGCCACACAGCTAGGAGGTGGTGGAGGCAGCATTATGAGGCAGTGGTAACCACTAAACTACCAGGGAGGATGGGCACACACCACTAACAGTCTCTAACATGTGGCTCCCCAAAGCCAGACCGATTATCTATTAAATCTAAGTAAGATTTAATAAGACAGTTACAATGCAAACTCAGCTTTAAGAACAACCCACTTGCAACCAAACTGCCACCCTTAAGTTTCTCTGCACAGAAATCATGGAACTCCTGCTACCACTCACACTACAACCCTAGCTAGTCCTATGTTTACTAACATTGGATGCTTAAATCCAGAAGATACTATACCTATTCCCACTGTTATATTTCAGAAAGTAAATTATAATTATATGCTTGTAAGTCAGTCTTCCTCGAAGGGTGAAACTGTCTCCTCAACTCTGTGTCCCTAACAAATAGCATACAGTGTGGGACATAATAAATGCACAATAATCGTTCAGAACTTTACTTCTAATAGCATACACTATCCAAATGAGCTAATGGGTTTCTAATTCGTGGGGATGTGAACAGGTTTGTTTTTAACTGCCACAAACACCAAAGTCAAACTAAAAAAGATATAGGCTAAAAGAGCAAGGGAAGAGCACTGCCTCAATCCCCACCCCACAAGCATCCCCATTATCTCCATGAAGTGGTTGCAGCCTGTAATTTTAATGTTTCTTCTCAGAGTGACTCCCTCTGCTGCTCCAGCAAAGCCATGACCTAAATCAGAAAACTGCTAAACGCAGTTAAGGCACTCTGGCTATTTGCACTAACTGGAGAACCCAGCATACATTAGAGAACAGTTATTTTTAAGTCTCAACAATAGTTCTAAGAAAGCTAAGAAAGTTTATTTAGGACAGCTCGGTGCCTCCTTCAGGTCCTCAGGGGGGTTGCTCAAAAAAGGATCAGTATGTATTCTGATCAGGACAACCAGACTACAATGGGAGATGCTCTAGGACCCTGTCTTGTTGAATTTGGAATCCCCAGTATCCAGAACACAGAAGGCCAGGAAGTCAATAAATGTTAACAATTTTATGGTTCCTCATTCTCTGCAAGTACTTGAAAAGTTTGCTCTCTGAAGCCTTTTAAGTATTCCCTAAGCTAGAATACATGAAATTATTGTTCTAAACAAAGGTAAACTAGCCTACTTTTCCTTACTGCAAATTCCAAACGTGAATTTATGAATTTACTCTGCTCCTAAAATAGAAAAATATATGGTATACTGGTCATGAAATTCAATCTTTCATGCCAATTGTCTATTTGTACCACACCAATATGCATAAATGCACGAAAGTAATTTTTACTCTTTTCTCAGAATAAGTATATTATTTTAAAAACATTACAAATTATCTTACAATAATAGAGAATTATCCCAATATAATTAGAATCTTCAGTAATTTCCTGTTCTGAGTTTGGTGGTGTTAACACTCATAACACTAGTTGGTGCTAGATAAGCGGAATATCAATGCTGTGTAAATCCAGAAATAAAATGCATTTATAAAACAGGAGGGCACTAATTCTGAAGCAAACTGATCAAGTGCACACACACACCCCTACACACACACACACACACACACACACACACACACACACGCTGCCTTTTCCTGGTAAAATCTTTCATTCTTGAAAGTCAGAAACACCACAAATTCCCTGGAGCTAGGAGTTCCCAGCAGTCCTGAACGAAACAATTAGAACATAGCCAGATAGGAGAAAGCTGTTGCCTAAAGTCTAGAGAATCTCCCAAGGACCTGTTTAAAATGACTGATGTCTGTCTTCAAACCACACTTACAAAATGAAGTACACTCACAAATAACACCCATTCTGCTTTTTTATCTTAAACATCTGTTATTTTCTTGGCTCTCTCTAAAGAGACACATATTTCCTAAAACTTCCAATTTTCTAGTATCTTTCCAACAACAGAATAAAAACCTTTTCCACTGTGTAAAGTGCTTAAATTAACTTTCTCATCTTAACTGCATACATACTTCCATCCATAAAAAATAGTTTATTCCCATCTTTAAGTCCTCAGCACAAGGAAATCATACCTTGAGGGAGCAACAGCATCTTTGATTTACCTAGTGATCTAGTCCGCAGAGAGAGAAGAAAGGAGAAGACATTAGAAGGAATGGAAGGTCTGACTATCAGAGAATTATAGGAGTGTGACTCTAAGAAGAAAGTGTATGTATTAGTAGTTCAATAGTAAACAGGCTAGGGGAATGGAATAGAGTGATAGTGATAGGAGCTGAAAGTAGGGTTTGGTGCTTTCTACATTTTTGATACCTAACACACAACACAGGAATAGCTGGTATCCTGCAACATGGAGGAAAACAAAGATTAAAGTGGTGGAATAGTGTCTCTCAAAGACCACAGATTCAAACATAAATAGTTTGCTCACCAGGAACTGAAAGAAAAAAACTATACTAAACGGAGAAGAACAGCAGTGAAATGCACACACCCAAAAGAATACATTTAATTATTCCACTTAAGATCAGAAGAGTAGGTGCAATCCTCAATCTCTGGCTTGCCTGGTCTATAAGACGAAAAAAGTGTAAGTGGCAAACGCTCAGTCTGTCCTGTCTTTTCTTTTCATCTCTTCTCCCTTCTTCTTTCAATATTAATCCACTCACAATCTCCTGTCTGATGATCTTTATTGATCCTTTTTCCTACCCAGTCTTTTTAATTTGGCTGTAGGAAGCTCTCGGCAGGGATCCTATGTCTCCTATTTGGCATCTTTGGGGACTTTAATTTGTCCTTTTCCCAAACAGTTCTCTCACCGCCTGGTCCCCCTCCCACTCGCACCCTATAGCTTAGTCCTTTGTGCGACCAATAACAGCAGGCGAATTCCACAGGGAGTCACGCGGTTGACTCCACAACAATTCATCAGGTTGCTCCCTTCAACTTCCAAACACCCCCTCTAAGCACCCTCAGCAGCCGTCCTGAGAACTTCTCCCAATTTCAAGAAACCTGAAATAAGTTTATGATTCTCAGGGGAGACTCCTTTGTAAAATGGACAGGCAGATGAGCTTTAGACATATGACTGAGAAAACCAGGGCTAAACCTCGGGGATGGGAGGCATTTGGCAAGAAGGGAAGGAAGGATTTATGAGCGTGGCTACTTAGCGAGGCAGCAGGACAATTTACTCCCGAAGTAGCTGTGGCTAATCCGCAGAGCCTCGCTGATCACTTACCTCCCGACCCGGAACACACTAGCCTACGCTCAGCGCCCCCCTCCGCCTCCAACGTCCTGGTCCCCAGCGCCTCCGCAGATCTGAGGGGGATGCTGTCGGTAACATCCGGAGTGTCTGAGCATCTCCGGGGAGTTGAGGCTATCGCCGCACCTCCTCTGCTTTCCAACTTTGGAGCGAGTGTAACCGAGAGGATGGGATGCCTGGATTACCTCCGAACGCTGCAGAAGCCTCCTCCATCCCTCGCACCCCTATCCCAAGGAAGAGCTGAGCTCCCTCCCCTGTGCCAGCGACCGCCACAAAACTGGGCGGTTAAGACCCAGGTGGGCCCTCGGCTTGTCCAGAGGGTGGCGGGGGCACTGGGGACCCAGACGACCCGAGAGAGACCCCGGAGAGGGGCGCCTGGGCTCCTTCCTCGCAGTCTCCCTTCCACTCAGCTTCCCAGGCTCGGAAGGCTCGGAAGGCTGGGATTTGCCTCTATCACCTCACCCTCGGAGGGCGAGAAGGAAACTAGGCAGCCAGCCCCCGGGCCTCCCCTTCTCCCTTACCCACCCGCAACTCCTGGCCGAGCTTCTCCCCCATCCCGGTTTTGCCCAGAGCCCCGGACACTTATTTTCAAGCTCAGACGCATCAAATTAAAATGTCAGAGTTATAAAGTGGCCGGTTACCCCGGGGAGTTTCGGCTTTGGTTTGAACGACCAGTCCGTTTCCTCTAGAGCCGGGGAGGGGGGGCGGCGGCAGGGGAGGTACGTTTCTCCGTCGCCGGCTGGGAGGGAGAGCCGGAGAGGAGAGGGTAAGAGGGCGAAGGAGGCGCGCACACCCCGGGGCCTGCTGCGGGCTGCGGCGCGCGGGTCCGGGGGCGCCGCGAGTCTCCGCAGCGCCCCGAGCAGCAGCCGAGGGCCACCGGCGCCAGCGGGTCCTCGGCCGCCACGGACACGTTTCCGTAGCGGAGCGCCCTTCGGCGTGTGGCGCTCAGAGACTCAGCGAGGATCCGGCAACCCCCGACGTGGCACAGCGCAGGGAGCCTCTGCGCGTCACGGGGCCTCTACTGCAGGCCACGCAGCCACCCGCGCCCAGAGTCTCTCCAAACCTCGCTGTGCGCAAGGTACAACAACGTGTGAGCGTGCAGCATAAAGTGCAAGAGACACATGCCCGGAGACAGACGTGGGTCCTACGCCCCGCGCGTCCGGGCCCATCCGTGCCCATCTCGGAAGACAGATTCAAAATCATCCTAACCAAAGCTTCTTGACTAGTTGGGAAAGTAGAATTTAAAGTGGTTTCCAGTTGAGGGAGACGAGGCGGGTTAAGGAAGCCAGGGGAACTGGGGAGGAGGAAAGGAAGAAGGAGGAAAGGAAGAAGCGAAGGGAGGTGGCGCGGAGCTCGGCGGACCCCCTTACCTTGAGCGGCCGAGCCGGTGCCGCTGGCGCTGAGCAGGGCCAGGGCAGGTAGCACGAGCATCTGCAGCACGTATCCCAGCCCCAGTCCGCAGCGGGCCGCTGTCGCCCGCAGACCTTTCCTCATCGTCGACAGAGGTGCGCCGGGGGGAGGCACACACGGAGGAGCGCCGACAGCGGAGAGCCCCACCGGGCAGCAGCGGAATCCGTGCACCGCGAAGCTGTCTGAAGGAGTAACGACGACCGAGCGCCACACTCCACTTTCTCCAAGGGCAGGGGCCAAAAGGGGGTGGAGAGGAGGCGCTGAGGAGGAGTTTGGAGGTCCCGCTTTCCCTGTGCCTGCTAACAGGCGGCTCCGTGAGCGGCGGCTCTGCCCCCACTTGGGAAGTCCGGGAAGGCGCAGGGCGGCCACCTCGCCGCTCCCCTCAGCAGCGGGAGCAGCCGCAGCTCCGCCGCGCGCCGAGCCCGGACTGTTCCCCGGGTCCCCTCGCCTGTGCCGAACACACACAGGCACGCGGGGCGGGGGGCGGGCGGAGGGAGAGGAAGAGAGAGCAAGAGGAGGAGGGAGCGGAGGGTGGGAGTTGTGCACAGTGAGGTGCTCCCGGCTCCAGTCTCGGGGTTCTCACGCGGGCGGAGAGACTTCCCGGCTGCGGCTGCGGCTGCTGGGTGGCCGAAGAGGGTCACCTAGTAGTGCGGGGCGCACGGGCGCGCCAAGGGGTTCGCCCAGGAGGCGTGGAGGGCCCAGCCCAACTCCGCTGGGATGTAAGAGGCGGCGGGAGCGCGCCCGCCCGCCCGCATTAGGGAAACGAGGACTGCGGGAGCGGCGTGCCCGGAGCCGGAGGTGGAGAGCGGCTGTTGGTTTCTCTGCGGAAGCTGAGGCGAG
Organism: Monodon monoceros; assembly: GCF_005190385.1. Lineage (NCBI taxonomy): Eukaryota > Metazoa > Chordata > Mammalia > Artiodactyla > Monodontidae > Monodon > Monodon monoceros. The sequence continues at coordinate 14,176,458 of NW_021703777.1, forward strand.
AGCGACCTGAGGAACGAAGCGTATTGGGAGCGTGGGAGCGCGCCGGCCTCACGCCGTGCGCCAGACCCGGACTTCGAGAGCGCAGCGGGCGCGCCCTGAGCCCCTTGGCTGAGACCAGTCTGTCGCCTCCCAGCTCCTCCACGGCGCCGCCAGAGCCTGAGCCAGACTCCCCGGGACTGGACTCGCTCTAAGACTTCGTGTCTTGCGGTTGATTAGGCGGGGGTGGGGGCGGGTGGGGGTGGGGTCGGGCTCGAGCTGAAGTCCTGCGGGGCCGGGAAGAAGGCATGAAGCTTTTGCAGAGCCCCAGCCCGCGGCAGTCTTGGAGTGGTCAGCGCCAGTCAGACTGCTTTATGCTCTGGGTGCTTATGACTCCTCTGTAGTGGAACAGAAACCAAAAGCTCAAGGAAAACTCATTCAACAGAGCTTTATTTTCGTGCATCTTGGTGGCTGGCAAGGTTGAGTATGTAAAGAGTGGTGAGATGAAACCGGAGAAACTCCCAGAAACGATGCACAACAAAATTTGTAGATACTCAAAGTGATGGTGGAACCTATGACATGTTTTCCAGATTCCTAACGGTGTGTGTGTAAGGACTCAAACTGCAGTGCGTTTTTATTATTTTTCCTCAGGAAAGAATTGCCTGGGTAGCTAAGTCGTGGATCCCTGTTGTAATGGTGAAGGGGAAATGTAATAATGGGTGGATAAAATAAGGAAAGGCTGGACAAAAGGAAAGTGGATGGATGGAAAGTCCAATACACATTGGCACACTGACCTTCCAGGAAGAAGAAAACCACTTCCCAAGATTATTACATTTCTAAACTAATATTAAATAATATATCAGAGAAATTTTAAGCTCTTGGTGCCAATGTGTAAACACACACACAGGCAGGAAGCTTGTGGTCTCATCTTGGCTGTGGTCCTAACTCATTCTGTCATCCTGGACAGGTCAGGTGAACTGCATGTCTCAGTTTCTCCATCTGTGAAATATTTTATTAGTTTCAAAGTTAACCTCCATCTAAACCTCTAGCCAATAAGACCTGTCTTGGATGAGTCTGGTAGATCTGAAAAGGTCATTCTTGGCAAAGACATTGACAAATCTGGCCACTTCTTATTTCTCTGGAGGCACAGCCTGCCCTGCTAAAATCACTTCTTCTCCCTCTTCAGCTTCGCTACACCAAGATACCAAGATATTTTGGTAAGAAGATCAGAAGTTCCTGTGTCAGACTGTCTGAGCTTAATTCTTAGCATTTCGTATTACTAGCTGACCGACATTGAAAAATAAAGCTTGATGCTTCAGTTTCTTAATCTGTAAGATGGGTCTATTTGCAGTAGCTATCTTCTAGGTTTTTGTGAGAGATAAATGAGTTAAACATGTGAAGTGCCTGACACATAAAATTGTTAGCTCCTGTTCTTATTTTTGAGGAAAGATTCCCATCAGCTGCATGCTGGCTAGACCAGTGCTGTCCAACAGAACGTTCTGCAGTGAGAAACATATTTGTATCTATGCTTTCCAAAATGGTAGTCATTAGACACATGTGGCTATTGAGCACTTGCAATGTGACTAGTGTGAATTGGGAATTTTTATGTAATTAATTAATTTTAATTGCCACATGGCTAGGGGCTACCATGTTGGACAGTGCAGCTCGGCCACTGATAACATGTCATTTATTTTGAGGATGGCATCAATAGAAAGGGTTCTGTTTATATTTCATACCTGTCCTTACAATTTTTTCCAAGAAGGACAGCAGCTTAAATACTAAGAAACCCTCACGTATAGTCATTCTATTAACATCTAAAATTTGTTTATTCATTTGCAATTTTATTGGTTATCTTTTCCAACTAGAATTTAACTCTTTAAGGCAGAGACTTTGCCTTGTTCACCATTTCAGCCCCAGCTCCAAACACAGAACCCAATGTAGAGTTAGTGCTCAGTCAGTATTGGTTGATTGATTGCCAGAAAAGCTCAGTAGAGAAGAATCCTCAAAGTCTAGTTAGTTAAATAGAATTAAATTGTTACATAATTCTATTTGGGTTATTGAAGTGCTCAATGACAGACACTGCATAAAATTAATGCTTTGAAAGAAAGAGTAAGAGACAAGTGGAAAAGTAGTTCAATACTGAAGTTCAGTCTATAGAGAGCAGGAGAAGGTTTTGAGAAATGGTATGTAGAGATGAGATGGGAAAGAGAGAGAAGAGTTAGTGCACAAGAACAAGGACAGAAAAAGTACCAGCAAATCAATCAGCTTTACCAAACAGGTGACTTTTCTGAAATCTGTAATTGCAGATGGAACTTGCCTTGTGTATCAACATCCTGCCTAGTTTTTTTTTTATGGAAGAGAGAATGCACTGTTGCATAGGCCTCTGAGCTAGAACTGCTAACTTACCTCACTTAGATCTGGGCTCACATGTCACTACTTAGAGATTCCTTCTCTGACCAATTTACCTAAAATAGCACCTACCATATCACCCTCAACAGCATATACCTGCTCTGATTTTCCATATAGTACTTATTTTATAAAAAACATATATGCTTATGTTCAAGTATACATAGATGTATGTATGTATATGTATATATATAGGTAGAGGTATATGTATATCTGTTGAATACTCTGCAAAAGAATGTATGCTTCTCAAGGGGAGGAATTTTTTTCTTAACACTTTCGCTGGTCTATACCCAGAACCTAGAAAACGGCCTGGCTCATAATAGTTGGTCAATAAACATTTCTTGAACATTGAATGGATGAATGAGAGCCAATGGATCTTAAAACTAAGTCCTCAATTAAAACTTCTTTTATTTCCCCCAAGACAAATTTTCAAATTATGAATAGGGTTTTCTAGTTGTTGGCTAAAATCATATTGGGGCAAATTTTCACAAAAATGAATTTAACTATGACTTTTTCAGGATTGGAATAGTGCAGGTGTTTAAGGAACAGACATGAAATTCATCTCATTTTGAAAAATAAAAAGCTTCATTTAAATCCATGTACAAGGGCTTCCTTTTTCTTGGCTGCAGTGAGTGGAGAATTAGCTCTGAGATAATAAACACCACTGACAGGTGCTAATGGGAATTAAACATGCAAATCCCTGCATATCCCTCCAGAAATCTACACCTAGAAAAGTATGCTATTTAGCATGTAGGCTGCTTAGTTATAGTATTATTTACTCTAAACTAGTATGGAAAAAGTTTCCAGCTTAAGGCTTAAGACATAAAAAACAGTGAAAATTTATTTTAATTATAGAAATATTTTCTTTCATTTTATCTCATATGTTTGATTCCCCATTTTTTGTCTTTTTATATATTTTTAAAAATAAATCATATCAGAGATATTATTAACTGGCAACATATAAGAAGGAGGATTTTAGTGAATATAAAGAGGATAGTGATGAGGAAACTCACTTAGGAGTTGGCGGTTCATAGGCCTCAGGTAAAATTACTGATAGACATCAACTGAGGAGAGCCAGATGGTCCAGATTCAATTGATTCAATGCCCATTCTCTGCCTCAGCCCACAGAAGGAAATTTGGCCTGCCATAAACCCATACACTCTGGGGCTTTATGCTTTATATTAATTGTATTAGACAAGACCCTTCAGGTTGCAAGTGAGGGAAACCCAACTCAAACCACCTTAAGCAAAAAAGATAATTTATTGCTGTACATAACTCAAAAGACATAGATAGGGCTTCCCTGGTGGCGCAGTGGTTGAGAGTCTGCCTGCCGATGCAGGGGACACGGGTTCGTGCCCCAGTCCGGGAAGATCCCACATGCCGCAGAGCAGCTGGGCCCGTGAGCCATGGCCGCTGAGCCTGCACATCCAGAGCCTGTGCTCCGCAACGGGAGAGGCCACAACAGTGAGAGGCCCGCGTACCGCAAAAAGAAAAAAAAAAAAGACATAGATAAAAATATCTACGTTAATAATGGCTAGTGTTTATTGGTCACACACTGTGTGTCAGGCACTGTGCTAGGCTTTTTACGTGTCCTATCTCATTTAATCCTCAAAATGAAGATTAAATTAAAATACTATTATTATCTCCATTTTATACATGAGGAAACAGAGGGCTTAAGTAACTTTGCCCAATCTGATTTCAGGGATCATGTTCTAGATCCAAGAACTTAAATACCACCACTCACAGGACTTAGTCCCTCCTCAGTTTGCCCTAGTCTCTTAGTTCTGCTCTCCTCTGTTTTCACAAACCCATGGTGTCCACACTGGGATGTCTGGCAGCTCCAGGTTTATAGTGTCTTTAGCATTATCAGTCTCAGCAAAAAGAGCACTCTCATTCCCATCTAGCGGACAAAATACCAGAACCATGACCCTGGCCTATCTTGGGACACATACCCAAACCTGAGCCAATCACTGTGGCCAGGTGATTAGAATATACTGAGTGGCAAGGCCTGGATCATGTGCCAATTTTTGGGACCTGGAAACTTGGATTGACAGCAGGGAGAAGGGGTTCCCCAAGACGAAAATCAATATACTTAGAAGGAATAATTAATATGAAAGAACAGATGCCAAGAAAATGGATGTAGGGCAGATAAAATAACTATGCCTATTCTGTGGTGTGGAAGGGGAGAATGAGTTCTTCTTCAAGCTTGAGTTTTGTCCCATAACACATCACTGTACCAAATGAAGAGCTGAAGGACAGCTCCTAGTAGATTGCTTTTTCCATTAATTGGGAAAATTGAGTACTATTCAATTCAGTTCCATTCGGTTCAAAACAATTCAATTAAGTTCAAGTCAACTCAATTCAATTCAATTCAGAAAACTTTCACTCAGCCCCTGTTACATTGAGGCTCCATTCCAGGATCCCTGGCAAAGAACACTCATCAGTAAGTGTCCTTGTGCATCAAGGGTTTACAGTCTAACAGATAATATAGATGAATAAACAAAAGGATTTCACATAAATACAAAAATAAGGTGGAAATATAAAGATATGAGAAAATCTTAACTAGGGGAATCTGAGAAGAAAATTACCCAGAAGGAAGACTTAAGCACTTGTGTATCAGTAATGATAAGCTTAACACAAAAGGTGTATTCATCTCAAACAATAAGAAATCTGGGAGTGGGCACTTCAGAGCCACTTTGGACTAAAAGCAGCTCAGTTATGCTCTTTTCATGGCTTGGCTCCATGTTCCACAATGTGTGACTTACATTCTCACAGTTTCTTGATGGCTTTTCCGCCTCCAGGCATCATGGTCCACTTCCCAGGCAGGAAGAAGAAGGAACAACAGGCCCTAGGGGATACAGCCAGCATAGCTGCCCAAGAAGTTTGCATTTTCTCAATGGCCTGTCAAATGACCCTCCTAGACCAGTCATGTGTAGTGAATAAGGAAAAGGGTGCTGTGAATGCTGGCTCGATCATCTATGTTGGAGACAATTTTATTGGAGAGAAAGGACAAGAGGAAGGCACAAAGAGAAAAACATGAAGACAGAAGATGACAGTTTATTTAGAGAATTGTAAGTAAATGGAAAGTCATTTTTCTGTTTTTAGTTGAGTAAAAGGGAGGAAGTGTTTTCTATCATGCTGGGAAATAAAAGGATGAAACAGACTGTATTCTTCAGTCCACTAGAGATTATTTTTGAAAATTTAGGAGGTGTGTAGCCCTGAGATAGCATCTTCTCCTCAAGGACTTTATAACTGAGGTGTAGATAATATTTACAAAAAAGAAGAAATAAAACAAAAAAAAGAAAGGTAACACAAAAGATTGAAAAGAGAAAGGAGAGAGAGAAAGGAGGAAGTAAGGATACAAGGAACAAAGGAAGGAAGAAAGGCAAAAGGAAAAGTAGGAAGAAAATAAAAACAAGAAATAAAGGAAGAGAAAGAAATTCCAGGGTGATTTCTGCATTTGTGTAGCAGGCTGTAACTGCTGTAAGAGGGAGAAAACAATGAAAGACCCAATAAAAATTAGAAGAAAACTAATAGAATATGTAATTTAGAATATTACTGGGGATAGATATTATAACTTCTTGCTGACTAGAGCCCTTCAAATACTTCATTTTATTTTAAATTTATCTGCCAAACTGTACCACAGTTGTTTTTTTTTTTTCATGTTACAGATAGAAGAAATAAGATACTTTATGGAATGGTGGGAAGATTCTGAATCAGGAAATACAGATTTAAGTCTCCATTTATCTAAGTTATTTACTCTGATATTCCTGCAACTTCTTTTCACTTTAATTTCTTTGTTATAAAAACCAGAAACAATATGAACACATAAAGTGCCCTGAAGATGAAATGTGTGTGAAGGTGCTTTGTAATGTGTCTGTACTTAGGACATTATTATGATATGTTCTGTATTGTCCATAGTACTTAACTTGCATAATCATCAAAGGAATAACATTAGTGATGTGGCTCTCCATACATGAATTATACCTTCTAAGTGTAACCCTGGAGCTATTCTCAGTATCTTCCTCACTTGTTCCCACACCTATTCCATTACTAAAATCCAGTTTTACTCCTGATAGGTCTTGGAGACCTATCCCATGCCAATATATTGGCATGTTTTCAGTGATCTCTCGTAGTTACTTCCTCAGTAGCTAGTCTGCCCTCACACCACAATCCATCGTCTCCACACACCCCAGAATGACCTTATAAAATGCCAATCCGGTCATTTGACTGTCCCCAAAACCTGTCCACTGATTCCTCATCGTCTTAGGCCCCCTTTCTCAAAGTCCATTACAGGGAACTCCTGTCCTTAAAAAAGGAGTTCTGGAGTAAGCACATCGTGCTAGATTGCATTATTCCAGATTTTTACTCCTTTTCTGTTAATAGATTTGCCTTTTGCCTTTGAAGTTCCACCCACCACAGTGGGATGGACTTCTCTGCCTCACTGATGGCAGCTTAGCCATGGGACTGCCTTTTGCCAATGAATGTGGGCAGTCGCTACAGAGTGCCAGTTCCTTCCGTTGCATACTTCTACTCATTTTGATGTGCTCCTGCCACTAGTCATGAGAAGAACATTTCCCAGGTAGCCACTCAGAGTGAGTGAAAGACCCATGAAGAGATGTGTAGCCTGGAGCCTGGTGCCTGCATCCAGCCCAGCTTAACTGAGTGGTAGCAGATCCAATGACCCACGAGCAAGAAATTACAAACAAAAACAAGCTTGTTGAGTTCAGCTACCAAGTTCTGGGGTGATATTTTTATGCAGCGGTATCATAGCAAGGAGTACCTGATATGCATAGTGTGAGAAATTATGTCCTCAGATTAAGTTAAAGATAAATCAGATGGTAATCTCCCCTGTGGTGCTAATAAGCTAGTAGAAAATAAGAAGGAATAGAGAACTAAATAGGGTGACTCTGAGAAGTGCAGCGGGAAGGTATGGAAACATAGCTATGGTAGGTGAGAGGAAAGAGGACTTCAAATTGAAATGACTTAAATGAGAGCACATTAGGCCTAGGCCTTGAAAAATAAATAGAATATGTGAAGTTGGAAAGGTTAGCGTTTCAGGCAGAAGAAACCACTGGGGCAAAAGCAGGAAATAAGGGTAGAGCGTGGATGTCAAATACTGAGTGGCTTTGTCTGGAGTCCAGAAAGCTTTATGCTTAATGTCATTACTAATTATCATTTTAAAAAAATTCTTACAGTTAACATTTTTGAACTCTCAGTAGTCTGACATCTTACATATATATTCACTTGATACACACTACAATACTCTATATGAAATAGGTATTATTAATACCCTCACTTCAAGGATGAATAAGGAAGTCACGGCTTAGAGGAGTTGAGTGACTAGCGTACCTAAATTAGTGTCACATTGGGATCTGAACTTAAGTTTGTCTGGATACAGACAAATACAGCAAGGTAAATTTGGACAGGAAGGTAGGGCTAATTTTTGAAAGGCTCTTTGTGGTTTGCTAAGTGGTCTATCCTACATCATGCATTTACTAGGAAGGTACCAAAGGGCTTTGGGCAATGAGATACTATCATGACCAAGTCTTGTATTAATGTGCAAAATGAATTAAAGTGGGAAGAAAAGTCATGGAGTCTTTTCTAATAATTAAGATGAAAAGCAGTGAAAGCCTGAACATAACAAGTAGCAAAGAGAAGAATGGCACATTCAGTTGGGATGGTGGGTTACTAATTCCAGAACACAGGGTGACAAATTTATATCATTAAATATTCATGATATAATTAAGAATAAACTATGTAATCCCCCAAAGCTACTTGCAACAGTAAACTATCCTCAACTTAATTAAAGGCATTAAAGAATTAGAAATAAGATTTAAAGGGTGAGAGGGTCACATTAATTTCCTAGGACTACTTGGGACTTGAAGTGGTTTGTTCAAGCAATATTGCAATGATTCACTAAGATTTTGATTATATAACAAGAGTTTTTTCATAGTCCCTAATACTGTGACTGGCACAGAAAATGTAATTGATAGACATTTAAAGAATAAATGGATAACAATTATAAGAAACTTTTAAAATATATAAATTAAATCAGTTATTATATACTAGAGATTTTTACTTTCAATTTTTTCCCGAATTTTTTTGTGAGTTCACTGTTATAAATGTTATGCTTTATTTTACAGAAACATAACATAAATTATAATCTAGAATTCAGCCCACAAAATCACGTTTATCATGCATAATTATATGGAAAACAATGATATTACAGCATATGCAATTTTACCAAAAATTTTAAAAAATAATTTATAATTAAGTCAGACAAAAAGCAAGACATTTGATCTTTGTGCTTATGGTATAAATAAAGAAGAATGAGGGAAAAAAGGTAAATATTATTGAGATTCCTAAGTTTATTTCATGATATTTCCAACAATGCTCAACAATGAAGCCATTTTTTTCTACTTCATGTTTAATTTTAGTTGGAAATAGGGACATTTTATTTTCTTTAACAGAGATGTTGCACTAGTGTTAACTAGCCTCATGTTGATCATAGTTGTTTTTTGTTTATTTTTTGGTTAACAGTTTTCATTACAAGGAGCAAAGAAGGTAAAGAAGGAATACTTTTTTTTCTGATAAAATTGAGGAAAACAAATGAAAAATTCAGGGAAAGAAAGAAGGAGTAAAATAATTAAAGTGAGAATTTTCCAGAGGTATTTTAAACAGAACTGTGTGAAACAAGTTAAAAAGCCTGAGATGAATAGTGAGGAAGCAAGAATGGTTCAGATGATTACCCACACGGTCCACCAGATGGCCCCATGGGCCAAGAACAGCCTGGTGTTGTAGAGTAGAATTCAGGGGGCAACCTAGCATTACGATTTATGAGAATATTATAAATAACCACTCTTAAGAAGAAAGGCCTTAAAGCTTATTTGCTTGCTTGTTTACATGTGTTAGTTCTCTAGACTTTGAGCTTCTTAAGAAGAATTTTCCCCTACTGTAATAATATTTGAATCATCAACATCACCTACCCAATGCCAAAGTGTTAGAAGACCCTAAGAGTGACCACATAATGAAAAAAATAAGTCTAAAAATAAGTAAATGATAGAATAATTTATGTACATTTTAATCAGTGCTGTTTTGTTGTTGTTGCTGCTTGCTATTGTATTTCTTTTTAGGACCAACCAGAAAGATCTTTTTTTTTTTTTTTGCGGTACGTGGGCCTCTCACTGCTGTGGTCTCTCTCATTGCAGAGCACAGGCTCCGGACGCACAGGCTCAGCAGCCATGGCTCACGGGCCCAGCCGCTCCGCGGCATGTGGGATCTTCCCGGACCGGGGCACGAACCCGTGTCCCCTGCATCGGCAGGCGGACTCTCAACCACTGCGCCACCAGGGAAGCCCCAGAAAGATCTTTTTATGATTATTATTCTCAAAGATAAATTTCACCCTACATTTTTGACACTAGTAGATCAAAGGGGACCTCATTCTTCACAGACTTTTTGTTTGTTTGTTTGTGAATATATTGCTTTTTAAAAATACAAGGAGACCATTTACAGTAAATGGTTTACTTTTCATTTTATTGACCTGTCTAACCAAAGGCTACCAATTGTGCTGGTTTATAGATTGAGGAATCTATTGAGCAAATTTGTGGTTGTAGGAGATAGAGCCAAATAACTTGAAAATAAATCTATTTGAATATCTGAGAAGGCTAAAATCTCTCAAGAAACTGAAAATAAGTTATTTGAGGAGGGGTGTTAGCATCTGGATCTTGGTGTGGGAACCGTACCTCTGCCTCCATGCTTGCCATGGCCAACTTTCATTCTCCCAGGAATCAAGACTTTTGTCTGGTCACAGCCTATAAGCTGGCAAATTGACAGCTTCAAGTCTTTGCATTTTCTCATGACCCTTACTCTACCTGAAATTTCCTTCCTGACAAATAGACCAACGGTTCTTCAAAGTCTAGTTCAAATGCTAACCCAGGTATCAAGCTTTCCCTGGGTGCTACAGCTGGAAGTGCTCAGCCCTTCTCTGATGTCCACATGCATTTGTATCACCTTCTATTCATACCTCTACAAATGTATAGTTTCCTTTTACTAATTTATATGGCCCGTATGATTCAAGTTTGGGTCTCAGACACCTTTGGACTCTTTAACAACAGCTAACTTGTTGGTTGACATATAGTAAATCGATAATAGTTTTATTTAGGTATTAATGGGCTGTTTTCATGAACAGAATAGTCCTCCCTGTCATCTCAAGGCACTCATTAATTTGAGGAAGAGGGGAAAGGTGCAGGAAATGGGCATACTTATGGATAGAGCAGAAATGCATATGGGAAACAATTCATATTTAGTTTCTGAACACCAAGGTAACATTTCTATGTCTGTAGCCAAACAATGGATTTTTAAATCAGCTTCTATAGTGTAGAGAAGATGCTACTTCTAAGTAAGATCGAGGCTATTGAACTTGCTGATTTAGAGGATATAATACGGGGAAGTAAAAAAACTGGAAATCCAAATCTCACCATGTCTATCTCCAGGTATTGTGGCAAAAAGCAGAAAGAGTAAGGAAGAGCCAGGATGTCAGGTCTTTTTTCCAGTGTCTTTTTTTTCATGGTGTCTACATATGAGGGAGAGGAGGATAGAAACCCTACGGATTAAGAAGAGGAGACAACAAGATCACCTTAGGTCAGCATGATGTACCTCAGTGGAAACAAATTATAAATGGAAACTACTTTGTATTTCAAAGACAGTTTTGTGTCAGAAAGGCACCCAGAGTGGCCTTAATGAAAAAAAGACACACAGAGAAGCACTGATTTGAAAGCCATGGTAACTTCCACAATACCCACTCTGGGATGCCATGGGCATGAGTGGGAATCAGAGTGCTCTGCAGGGCTAGCAGGGCTCAACCTGAGGATGAGCCCCAGAGCACCAGAGGACCTTGAAAGTCATCAAGTGCTTCAGAGCACAGGCTCTGCAGTGAAAGTGCCTGGGTTCCAATCCCTGCTCTGCCCCTGACTAACCTTGTGACATTAGAAAAATTCCTGTTTTTCATCAGCACTCTGGTCTATAAATTGGGATACTAACAGTACCTACTTTATAGTACTGTTGTAAGAGTTGAACACATTAATTCACATAAAAACTACTAACCATGCATGGGATTGAATAAACATTAATAAATGTTACCTATATTTAAAATATTATTATTGAAATTTCAGTAAATATGTATCCATCTGTCAAAGAGCTTCAGAAATCTTTTAGTCATTTCACCAATATAAAAAGTTGTTATATCAAATATATTTGTAATATTTTGAATATTTTAATTCCATAAGTACTTTAATGTGTTATCTCCATTCATATGAACATTTTTCCTTTCAAAAATGAAAATTATAATTTATAAATATTTAGTTTAAAAAACTCAACGTATTCTATATTCCAAAAATTTGGCAAAAGCATGCTAGAATAAAATGATTCAATTATGTGATTACAACATAAAAATGTGAGCAGCGTATGTGTTTATGTTGATACCTTATGTTCACAAAGTCAAGATAACGCTTGCAGCAAAGGAGGCCTCAAAGGTCAGTTCCATGGAGAATAGAACAATATCTACCAAGCCTCACAATGTTTTTTAAAGGGAAAAAAATGCACTCCAGGGAATGTAACACAGTTGTCATAGGAATTTAAGCTATGGGAAACGTGTATAATAAAAATGGCTTTTAACACTGCTTGTGATATAAAGTTGATGTTACTTACCATGCTTTTCTAATAGTAGTAGTTGATTTGAGCTGAGTCTGCCACACTTTTTTACTTAATTTTACAAATGCTTGCATTTATGAAAATCTCACAGAATGAAGCCTGAATTCATGGAACATTCCCAGAATGAAGCTTACTGACCTATATGAGTATTTAAAGCAGCAATTTTCATCTCATTAGTACAAGGGGCTCACCGACTGAATATATCACTCAGAAAATATAGACGTATCCATTTTTTAACATGTCAGCATTCGATTGAAAGATTATGTCATTGATGTATGTTTCAGCCCCCCTCCTCCCCCACACGTTAGAGGCTCATGTGCAGAAACCTGCCCTTTTGGAGATAAAAATGCCTATTTGTAAGTGAACAGATGGTGTTGCTCAAGTTCAGAGACACGTCATAGGCAGAATCTCAGGGGGAGGGGGACTGCGGGACGAGGAGGGCTGGTGTAGTTTGAAAAGGCTTCCTGGGTGATTCTGAGAGCCTCCCACCTCGCCCCTACTGTGCAGCACTGATTTAAAGCTTAAAGATACATAAATGTCATGTAGAAACTAATTTGAGCTGCAGAGTAAAAAATGAACTCTTTTCCTGGTAGAAACTTGTCTGATTGCATTTCTTTGCATTTATGCCATAATTTTCAAAGCCTGAACCTCCCAACAATGTCTTAAAATTGACTCATTTTAAAACTTCTGATTAGTTCAAATACTACATTATTTCCATTTGTATGGTGGCATTAAATGGCAGGTCCCACATGGTCATTCAAAGCTAATTTTTATTTTAGATAGGTTTCCATATACATAGGTCACAATAAAATGGATCACACATATATGGCATTATAATGTAAGTAACCACATCTGCAAGTCTTATTAGCGGAGCCACTGAAGTAAGTTTGAGAATCAGAATAATTAAAATAATTACCTTTCGGTAATTACCAAAATTACCTTTGAAAAATCCTTTAAGTCATATCATGGTATATATCAAGCATGGTATATGTTTTGTGTGTACAAATTTGCCCAGTAATTCTTATGCATTCTAAAAATCTAAGATCTTGTTAAAACTAAAGGATAAGAGGAAAACGTCTATATGCAGATGTACGAGCATTTAAACCATTATGACTTTCAAGTGATTATTGAATCCAAAGAAGTGAAAGATGCCAGGAAGAAGTGCCAGAAAGTTACCCTGGTTTCCATCAGGGGGTAAGTAACCTTTCTTACACCCAAAAGGAGTTGCCTGTGTTCCCTTGGAGGCATCAGATTTTCCCATTCTTGGGAAGGTAAGAGGATAGGAGGACAACTCCTTTTCTTTTGTTTAGATGGTGTTGTTAACAGATGAATGTGGAATATCTAAAGAGAAGAAGTGGTCAGAATTGGATGAGTAAGCTACAGGAAAGATTGGGTTTCAAGTCCTGGTTTGATAAGGCAGTGGATGCAAGAGCCCTTCTAGCCCAGTTCTGAGCTCATCTGTTTCCTGGAGAGGACTGTATATGTAAAGAGAGAAAAGAACTGAAGCCATTGAAAACCATGCCAGAATCCATGACCACGCTGGGGCATAGAAACTCTAGCTTATCACTGAGGGTACGTCTGTCCTCCAGGCCAAATGACACTTGGCCTGCAATGGTCTCTGCATTTTGTGTTTGCCTTGTAACTTGCCCTGATTATCAAGGTTAGTGATCCATGTGTATGCTGGTGGTGGTGGTGGGGTGAGTGTGTGTGCTTATATGTATAGAGGGTACGTCAACTAGCTGTTTCTCCTGAGATTCAGACCAAATGCCCCTCTATCACCCATTTTCCAGCATTAAGAGTTAATGCTTCAGTAGATCTCTCCCTCTCACACACACAAATATATATTCACAATTTTATCCCTCTTGCAACCTAGGACTCCCAGTTCCCTTCTAACATTTTTAATTGCTTATACTGTGTCCTTCCACCACCCATTTTACTACTACTTTAGTCTTTCTCTTTCCACATTTCCCCCTTTTCTCTCCATCTGTCTTCTACAGAGCTTCTAAAGAGCCAAAGCATGACTTAGTTTTCTATCATGATAAGAAGATGACCCTAAGGAATGTAATTTTATAGATAAGGAAACCGAGCTTCAGAATGTCAAATTGACTTATCCAAATCAAGATATTTTAATGATAGAATCAGTACCAATAACAATGTCTTCTGTCTTCTGGTCATATTGGAAAGATCCTAGAATAGAGATTTCTGGTATCAGTTCCACTTTTGATATTAGATTTTGATATGATTTTGGGTGAGTTACTTAACCCAACCAAATAAACTTTGGTTTACTTATCTTTAAATAGGGAATGATAAAACCTGAATAAATAGAGTTGTTATCAAGCATCACTGTGTGAATGGATATCAAATGACCTAATATGATGCATGGAATATACTAAGTGCACGATAAATATGATTTTCCTACCAAGTTCAATGCTTTGTCTTTTAGGTCACATCACCTCCTTGCTATCTCCCTTTTTGGTTCACTCTTTTATCTTCTGCAAAATTACTCTTTTTTCTTATTAGTTTACTGTCTTTTCTCTCATTCAATGTCCATGCTCAGACTTCAGAGGCTGGAGGAACCTTTTCCGAATCTCTTAATGACGTCTTGAATGACAGAGCCGTTTCCTGTCTGCAGGCTTGTCTGAAGCTGAGCAGATGGAAAATCATACAGTGACAGGCCTCGCAGAGCGACCTGCACCTCTGCATGCTGAGGTAGCCCAGAGCTGCAGTGGCTCCCCCTCTTGCAAGTGTTTGGGAGTTGCTGAACTCTCTGGAGGACTTGACTTTAACCTATAGCACCATCACAGGGGCACTGCCTTTCTCTGGCCACTGGCAGAAAACACAAAGCTTAGCAGGTAGTCAATAAATATTTATGAAATTCATAAAGGAATAAATGATTGAATAAATATATTAGTCCTTGCTTCTCTCACTAAGCAGAGTGGGGAGGAAGTGTTTTTATGCAGGATTTTACATCTGGTGATTTACTTGTGGGCCCGTCTGTGTAGGACTTGGATGAAACAGCAGCCTCTCTTAACATCTTAGAAGCAGCTGGTTCTCCAGCGCCTCCTGATACTGTTAACCTCACAGAAGGGCCAAGATACCAAGGTTTGATAGGTCTCCATAAGGACACTGTCCACTTCAAGGGCCGCGTCAGGGTGATGTTTTGGGGTCATTTCTGAGCACCTACTCCTGAATCTTCCACTCCACACTCCCAGCCCTCACATACAGCTAGAGTCCATTTCATTACGGAGTTTTTTTCTCATGCTGCCATCTATACTTTTGCTTGCATTTTGACCTGAGCCTGGACAGCAGCCTATTTCCCTTAAAACAGTTGAGACAATACGACATTTTCAAAAGTACCTTTGCTACATGATAAGGAAGTACGAAATATAATACAAACAGATAAATAGTCATGTTTCAAAACCGTAGTTTCCTATCCCTTCTGGATGGTGCTGCTTTGCTTTTTTAAGCATCTCCTTTAACTTCATGTTTCCCTGGGTCATAGATGGATTCACTGGATGACATCTTTTCTCCTGACATGCATGGGGACACCTGGACGTCTCTTTCCCTTCAAGGTCAAAGGTAGAAGGCTTCATCCCAATTCCTTTATACCCTCTAAATCAGTACAAACCTTCAGTCCCAAATTATGTGCTCCACAGTCTGTGGCTAGGCTGTGGAGTTTGAAGAAATGTGTGATCTTATTCTCCTTCTTCAGATTATCTCTTTAGCCCAGCCCTGAATAATTTCCTGATTTACTTCCTAAGACACTTTTTACCTCACATGAGCAGAAGAGAACTCATTAATGTCCGCTTGTTACAGAGTTCCCCGTCAAATTACTGTTCATATGCCAAATCAGCTTAGCTGTCTCTGAAATAATCACTGACCCCTCAGAGAGAGAGAGAGAGGGAGAGAGAGAGAGAGAGAGAGAGAGAGAG
>NW_021703777.1:14192582-14346024 GCF_005190385.1 Monodon monoceros
AGAGAGAGAGAGAGAGAGAGAGAGAGAGAGAGAGAGAGAGAGAGGGAGAGAAAGAGAGCCACTCCCTTCCCTGGGCATATTATTTGTTTGCATATCTGTGCCTACTTCTTTAATGTGAAGACATTGTGGATAGCTTCCATGGTTTTGAGCTTTGTATCCCCAGATGCCAGCACAGCAGAGTGGGGTCCCCCAAAATACTATAGCACTTGATTTGTGTAATAGCTTAGAAATATGCTAATCTTGATAGTCATCCATCCGAGACCTGCACACATAGTAACAGAAGGACTGTGGGCTCCAACTCACCCTGTTTGTATGGCTCTGCTTTTTCAGGTCAGATCTGGATTTGGTGTTAACTCTGGCCTTTCTACTCTCTTGCATCTCCCCTATAAAAACTACAGTTCTGGTGTGGGACCCCTTCCTTGCCCATGGAGATTTTCCATATCAGACATACTAGCCAATGCTAGCTGGATTATTGGTTCTGAGTTTTGCCAGCCTTCCCATTTCCATAATCTCCCAAGATAAAACTCGAGAGTTACAGGACTGCTATATTTCTCCATATAACAGGAATAAAATAAAAATGAAGATCTGGCAGAAGGAAACACAGAAGGACATGGAGAGAAGATATAGTTTAAAAAGGACAGGGCAGGACAAATTGTAAAATTAGACTGAGTCAATTAAAAAGATGGCAGTCGTGTAGGTCAGAAATGTTTAAGGCTTGGCAGGGAACTTTCATTTCATTACTGCGACTTCCTGCCTTCCAGTATCTCAGAGGTCGTCCATAATTGGCTACCTAAAGAGGGTGCCCACTTCCATCTCCACTCTTCATCACATTTTCTTGTTTACTTCTTTCATCACACTTAACCACCACCAGACCGCTCTGTGTTCTCCCACTAAATGAAAGTGTCATGAAGCCATGGATCTTTCTATCGTATTCCCCACACACTCCATAGTACCTCTCACAGTGCCTGACACATAGTAGGCACCCAGTAACTACTTGAATTACTAAATGGAAAAGAACCCTTTTCCATTTCCAGAACTTTTTAAGAATTTGGAATTTTAAATTCTCCATTCACTTTTAGTCTTTCCTGAATTATTAAATATTTATAATTATTAAATATTGGGACATTGACAATAATTTGATATTTCCATTCATTACAAACAATTATTAAAATTAAATACTAGCTTCATTTTGTGAACACTATTAAAGAAAGTTGTCATTCGGAGAAGAACATTTTAGGATAGAGTTTTGATAACAGATATCATACAAGGTAAGAGAAGAAAAAAAATCCTGGTGCACTTATTATGATAATGACCATGTTAGAGTGTCAGAACTACCCTAAGGGAAATTATGTACTCAGACAATAACAACCTCACTGGACTACAATGAACAGAATACACACCAGTGGCTTAAACGTGCATATGAATGGGGTTTACAGTCCACACATTAATCATCCATGCTTGAATGTCGGCTTAAGTGGATGATGCCCAATACTTAAAATGCCATATTCAAATATATTTTTGTTCAAATGATTAAAACAAAAAAGTTCTAATATTGTCATTAGCATAGAGATGCAGCACAGTCTAATTCATTTAATAAAATTAGTATTTTGCTTCCTCATCTTCTGTCAGAAAGAGATTTTAAAAGTGAAGAGTATTAATTATTTATTTTAAAAGATATTAAAATCAAGACAGATGATAAATCACCTAGATGTCTTACATTAGCAGTGTCCATGTAAAATCAAATCCTAGAGCAGAGAAGAATGCATGTATACACATATACATATATGTATATATATAAACTCTCATATAAACTCTTGTGATAGCTGGTAAATCAATATAAGTGGTAGAGATGACATAAGGCTGAAAAACTGGCAAATGTTACAGTATTTTCCAAAAAAGGAGATAGGTAAATCCTACATATTTCATTTTGGTAAGCTTACATCAATCCATGGAAAAATTCTAGGTCCAATGAGTTGTGAGCTTATATACAAGTTAAAGTTTACTAGTAGTCAGCATGAATCTTTAAGAAAACTTTACATTTAAGTAACACCATTTTCTTTTAGGACAGTTGTCTAGATTATCTCAAGGGAATGCCATACATATAGGGCTGGTATTTTTTCTGATGTATGTTTGAACAAAATGATAAAATGTGACCTATGTAATAATAATAACTAAAGGGAGTAACTATAATCAGTGTTATTAGTAAAACAAAGTCAATCCACCAAATGTTGAATCTTCAGTGATGGCAGAAATGGATTCTTCTGATATTGAGTGGTGAGTATGTTTGGGGCTGAGAGCGGTAGAGTTTCCTCTTAAAAGTACAGACTGCTTCTCCAGAATGCTAGTTCCGGTTAAAATCATTTGAGGCAGGGAATCCTCAAAATGGTGTGATACATATTAATGTTGTGCTCAGACCCACTATTGTCCAGAACAATTAAGAGGAATTGGAAATTCAGCACATTTGGGTGGAAAGTTTGGGTACCAGTGAGTGGAATAAAATTACTTTCTCCACATTCTTTCCTCTTCTCAAACCTGAGAGTATCTTTGACATTGAAACAAATTGAGGTAATGTGGACATGGAGGGCTACCAATAGCTATTAATATCTCTCAAGGTTGTCTTAAAATGCATTATTTTGCTAGTGGAACACTGGACTTGATAAGAGGTCTTCAAACATCCTTAAGTACTAGAAAACAACAACATATACACACATGAAAGATCAGCTTGAGTAGGCATACTTGTATCAAACCTGGCTTCCTTTCCCACTTCCCCCTTCACAACTGCCCTTCTCTTACTTCACAAAAGAAAATCACACTTCTCTTCCATCCCGTGTTGCAGCCACTGTTGAATTGTCTTAGTGTAGAAGCCCCACTCTCTGCATTAAATAAAATGACCATTACAAATTTTGGTATTTGTACTGATGAAGTAAATGAATCTAATAATAGCACCAAATCCATTTGCATATCACATGGTTTCTAATCCTTTGCTTTCAACGAAATTGAAAAAGTACCTAATTGATTGCTATTTGATGATAGATCAAATAGAATAGATAGTGAACTCTATCCTATTCTAGCAATAAATAATATTCATCCCTGGATACACAAATTAATTGGGGAATAAAACTGCATTCATCTCATTGAGAGATGCATTTCTAATAAAATTTTGCGGATAACTATTACAAAACATGTAATATGTTCATGTTGTATTACTCAGGGTTGTATGACAAATAATTCTAACTCAATCCAAAAGAAACTTTTAGGACTTGAGAGCCTTGTAGTCACAAGAACATTTTTTAAAAATTAAATTTCAATTTATATAAATATTTTAGTGTTGAAAATTATGATAGTGGGTCAATAAAAGACAAAACCTAATAATTTATTACATCTTAATCAAATTGGGTAAGTAGAATGGATGTATGAGTTCAAGAGAAAATTCATGATGTTAAATTTCCGACTTGAAATTTTTTCACGTATTTTTAAAATATGAATGATAGCAAGTATAATGCTGCTATGATATTTAGATTCCATTTGTTACATTTTAAAATGACACTGGACTTTTAAAAAAATGTCAGTAATTATAGCATGTTAGAAAGTATAAATTGCAGCTACTTAAGGTTTTATGAAGAAATTAAACACTGACTAAAGACTGTGTGAAGGAATTATATAGTCATTCAAAATTCATAGTATCTAAGTATTGAAGCAAAAGTTCAAGGACCTTTGGGCTAGTTCTGATCTATTTATGAGATGCTTCTTATCCACAATAAAAGAAAATTTATTCAACCAGTAGAAATTACAACCCAGAAATGAAGACTAATACAAATGAATGAAACCTCAAGTGACCATCTGGTCCAGCTTTTAGGTGACTGTCCAGGTGGTATTATTTTTTTAATTTTATGAGCTGAGACTTATTTATTGTACAAACAATTGTTGTACCAAATGAACTTGTTATGTTAAAAGAATCTTGTGAATATGAATCTGAACTTAGTTACACTTAGTACTTATTTACTGAAAAACTAACTGCTCAGCCTATGGAAAAATGAATAAATGTAATTATAGTAGTTTCTTATCCACAGTTTCGATTTCTGAGGTTTCAGTTACCTGCAGTTGGCCCCAGTATGAAAATATTAAATGAAGGGTTCCAGAAATAAACAATTCATAAGTTTTAAATTGTGTGCTGTTGTGAGTAGTGTGATGAAATCTCACACTATCCCTCCTAGGACGTGACCCCTCCTTGTCCTGTGTATCCTGCTGGTTACTCACTTGGCAGCCATCTTGGTCATCAGATGGACAGTCTTGGTATCACAGTGCCTGTGTTCAAATAGCCTTTATTTTACTTAATAATGGTTCCAAAGTACAAGAGTAGTGATGCTGGCAATTCATATATGTCAAAGAGAAGCTATAAATGTTTCCTTTAAATTAAAAGGTGAGAGTTCTCAACTTAGTAAGGAAAGGGAAAAAAAATTGTGTGCTGAGATTGCTAAAATCTATGGTAAGAAGGAATCTTCTATCCGTGGAATTGCAAAGAAGGAAAAAGAGATTTGTTGTCGCACTTCAAACTGCACAAGTTATGGCCACAGTGTGTGGTAAGTGCTTAGTTAAGATGAAAAAGCCATTATATTTGTACCAAAAGATATTTTGCGAGAGAGACCACATTCACATAACTTTTATTATAGTATATTGTTATAATTATTCTATATCATTATTAGGTATCATTGTTAATCTCTTACTGTGCCTAATTTATAAATTAAACTTTACCATAGGTACGTGTGTCTAGGGAAACATGTAGTGTACATAGGGTTCAGCACTATCTGTTGTTTCAGGCATCCATTGGGGGTCTTGGAACTAATCCCCCAAGGATAAGAGGGGACTACTGAATCTGAATGTGATCCAGTACAAAAAAATTATGTACCTATGAAAACATATATATGTTTATATATAGTATGTAGAGATTACATACTATTATTAAATATAGTATAGGTATATTATTAAACATTATTAGTTACTATTAAATGATATAATACATACATACAATAGATGTTAAATTTCTTGTTAGGATAATATATTACATATAGTACCTACTCAGTAAAAATTGTTGATTGTAAAATATTGTTAGTTTTTGATATATTATGACATATATTTTTCCTACACAGGCTCAATTTTTGTTTCTATCCATATCAGTTCCTTTTAAAGAATTCATGCAAGTTCTATTTTATCTATTATTAGAAGATCCAATAAGACAAGATACAAAGCAATATACTTCAAAATTAGAAATTTCTTAACATTTTTCATTATATTTATTATGACAATGTTAATATTTATAGCAGTGATTATCATTTAATAATAGGTACTATAGTTTATAATTGATTCTGATTCAGTTATATTCCACAGTTAACAACTTACTCAATTATCCTATAGTATTTAGACTTCAGTATATCAGATATAATGGCTTAAAAAATTATTTGTATTTGGGTTGAAAAACTACAAATGGATGAAAATAGCAGCTGCCCTTAATAATTGGACATGATTTTATGTGCTTTAAATACATTTTTAGATTTTTAGTGACAGGCTTATTAGATGTGAGAAAATAACCATATTAGTGTGGTGTGTATTATTATCCTAATTAAAATTGAAAACATCCTTAGTTTAGAATTGTCTTTCAGAAAACATGTGCATTCCTTGGATGAGCCATATTTTATATAAAGAGGACAACTTACAAATGCAACATTATCTATGCTTCCATGTGAAAACCAGCCTAATTTATTAGAAAGTATTTGCATTTAAATTAATTGCTTTGAGATCCTGCTTGGAAATTAGAAATATACTGATAATTATTGTTTTTTAATCAGTGTAAGTGTATTATGGCCCGGATCGTTTATTTTTCTGATCATAATGTTTTTACTGTGAAAATCTTGAGGTTCACATGTAGTGGGAAATAATCATGTAGGTAGAAGCATGAGCTCTGAATGAGGAGATCCCAACTTAGGCATGTGACTTATCCTCAATTTTAGTTTTTAATATTGTTCAAAGACGATGCTCAGATCGTGGGAAACTATAAACCCACTACACACTTGGCTGGTCAAATCACAATTGCAGTACTGTGTTGACCCTTTGCCTCATAAATTTAAAAACTGTGTAATTGTGTATATATACAATGTAGTGCTCTCCAAATGTAAGTGTACATTTTAAGAGCACTAGCAAAATAGAATGCCTCCAGAAGAAGGCATTTAGGATTATAAAAATTCTAGAAAGCATGTCATCTGGAAGCAACTGAAATTATTTAGCCTTGAAAGAGTAGACTCAACAGAACCACCTTTAAATATTTAAACAATTTTAAAAGTAATGAAAGGATTAGATTTTTCCTATGATGCTCCAAGAATTCAGAACTAGGATTAATAGTGGGAGTGAAAAGAATATAGACTTTGTCTTATCATAAGAATTACCTTCAAAGCCCAGTTCTTTGGCAATGGAATAAATTGCCTCTTAAGTTAGTGGACTACTCAAGGTGGAGCTATCCCAGCCAATCATCTTTCAGAAACATTATAAAACACAGTAAACTCTAGAATTCCTATATATTTTAAGGTTTTTATAGTTTTTTGAAATTTCTTTAAAAATTCTAAAATTCAGTGTTTCACACATAGATTGTTTAGAAAATCTCTCTTTACTTTTATCTATGGTGACAAAACAGTTTTAATTTTGAATGCACTTTCATTCATTCAATCAACAATTTTTTTTGGAGCAGTTACCACATGCCAGGTGCGGAGTTAAATGCTGGTGTAGAATGGTGAACCAGACTAGACACAGAATCAGCCTTATGGAGGTCAGAGATTAGTAGAGGCAGACACTACTCAATAGTCATATAAACAAATGGGCAATTACAAACTTTGATAAATGGTATGGAGAAAGTGCAGAGTATTTTGTGACCTTAGTCAAAGCTACAAGCTTCTTTCCATTTCACCATTACCATCTAGTGCAGCCCACATCATCTTTTACCTGGAGTACCACACAGCCTACTAACTGCCCTCCCTGTTTCTACTCATGCTGAACTCTAACCCTTTCTCAACTCCACAAGCATAATTTCCTCAAAATGCAAATCAGATCACGAATCCACCCTGCCCGAAATCCTGCAATACTTCTGATTGCTCTAAAGATAAAGACCACTATTCTTAACACAGCCTGAAAAGATTTTTATAATATAGTCCATTTCTATCTCCATGGCTATCTCAAATCACTTTCCCCATTTTCTATATTCCAGCTACTCTGAGGATTTTCAGCACTGGACCATTACATATTATCTTCTGCAACAGGGTCTTTGCACATGGCAGTTCTCTCTCCTTGCTAAGTTCTTCAGCCCTTCTCCCTTCATCTAGATAACTCCATCAGTATAAACTCACAAGTTGCCCTCTTGTACACAATCACAAGCCGTTCAGTCATTTACTCAACAAATATTTATTGAGCTCCTAATATGAACCAAGCATTATTCTAATTGTTTGGATTACAGGACCAAACAAAACAGGTCAAAGAGAACTTGCCCTCAAGGGAGATTAAACAAAGATTCCTGCTAGTTTATACTATACTTAGAAAGTTAAGCCATTATCTGGATGTTTAGATTAGATTGATAATTTCACTGGGTATACAACTGTATTCCCACAGATTTTTCAATGTTAAGGTTTCTAATAATTCTTAAAAATGTAAGATTAGATAGAAGACTATATAAAAACGGTCCTTTGACAAAAATACACACTACTCTACATTTACAATTTACAGAGAACTTGGCTCATTTCATGCCTTATGATTTCACAACTTAGTTGATAGTACACTAAAATATACATGTATATTTGTGCATGTATATTTTATGCATATATAAATATGTACAGTGCACATGTATGTTATGTGTGACAACATAAGTAGGTTATATACTATCCTCCACAGAAGGTGTAAACTAATATTTTACCTTGAAAGCATTAATGGATTTATTCAAAATTAGTCTTACTATTTGGGAAATTAAACTTTTATAGATAATGGTTGTAAATTTTACTTCTTTTAAAACAAGTGGTCATTAATTAATTAACTATTTCAGGAAGCCAGTATTCACCACATTTTGTTCAGTATTGAACATGAAGGGAGGTTTAACAAATTAGGAAACCTCTTCACTGGTTTGAGGAATTTATAGTTCACATAGAGAGACAACATAAATGAAACAATATGAGGCTATATCTCCACAAAGTACAACAAAGTATAGTAAAAAGTGAACATAAAAGAAGAAAGCAAGGAAACTTTTCCTCACCCCAGTTATTTTCAATATACTCCTTATTCAACAAGATAAAAGCAGCGCAGCCACAAATTTAAGTTACACCAGATAAAATTCACTGGCTAGGCTGTGATTTCTGGTGAGAAATAACTGCTAAGTAGAGTCTTGTATTACTAAAAAAAAAATGTAGAAGCAGCAAGCTGGAATCTCCAGGAAGCTTCTGGAGGCACTAGATTGTGATTATATTCTCTTATGATCAGGATATATCAGTTTGAAGGCTTTACAAGTTATGGATCTTAGGAGAAAAATAACAGTTCAGTGAAAGTTTCTCTTTTGTAGCTCACTGAAATGAGGAAAAAGGTCAAAGGCAGCCTAACACATTCATAGCAGCTTGGAAAGTAGTGATGTCAATTGAGGCCACTGCAGATAGGCTCTCGCGGTGATAATTGTAGCTCTGCTTTTTTCCGTCATCTTGAATGTGGTGAGAGCTGAGAACTTACAGCAATGGATTGAGAAAATACCATGAAATGAAAGGACCATTGGTCTGGATAAAACTACAGTCAATAAAAATGGAAAATAAACTTCCATGTGTTTGGCGTTTAGCAGCCTCAGAGACTTCAAATAATATTTCACCAAATTGCTTCTGAGTCCTTCATAGTTGTAACGCTTTTCCTTTGGGTCACTTGATAGTTTAAAATCTTTTAGCAGTTGTGAAATAGTGTAAAAGGGATACTGAATATATCTATTTTTTCTTAAATGCCACATTATCCAATAAAATTTAGGCCAAGGGGACATACAAATTTAAAAGTTATTATTTATTTCTACTGCTGATGATATGGATAATGTTTGTACTTTAAAAAGTCCTTTCTTTGATTCAGGATTGGCCAATCAAACTTGTTTTCATTGGCCTACATATTGCTTTCATAGGGCTCAATCCTATTAGTTGAAGAATTTAGCGTTACTCCAGTTTTCAGGTATTATTTATGCTAGATGGTTTTGTATGTAGGGCATACAGTTTAAAAGGGTGCACTCTGTAATATTAAATGATATGAAAAATGAATGCTGAGAACAGAATTTAAATTTGAAAAAACTAACATGCTGACAACTGAAAAATGGCCCAATTAACATTAGAGACATTTTACCAAGTTGAAAAATGAAAAGCAAACAAACAAAAAAATTTATTTGTATTAGAAGCAAAGTTTAGAAGTTTATAAAAAATATTTTTTTTCCTATTTCAGGGAAATGGCTTAGGATTATTTCTCTAAATTGCTTACTTATGGTATTTTAAAGAGAGCACAGTATGTGTGATTAACTGCCTAATGATTTAGGTGAATTATTGAAAAGATCTCATATAAATTGAATATTTATGTCTTGAATCATTCTGTTCCATTGGATCAGTCTCTTGAGTATCTGAGAGTAGGGGTGTGGCTCACTGCTGTAGTTCCAGGAGCTGGACAAGTGTGGGCACACAATAAACCCTTGAACCCTCAAGACATTTTTGTTGAATATATGGATAAAAGCCCTAATAAGAAAATGAGCACAGAAAAGCAAGATATGACTGAATATGAAGCATTCTGAATAGATATGAATGGATAGAAATGATATGGATATGAAAAATTGAGTTCAGGAGGATGAAAGCAGAGTTTTGCCAAACTGATCATGAATAGAAGATGTTATAGTTCTCCCAAACAATTTCTACCATCAATTCTGTAGGGAAAAGCAAGTAATAAAAAATTAAGTACTCCAAATATGAACTTAAAATCACTTACGTATCCTCAATTGTAGGAACAGATAGAGAAACACTTAAAAGGAATACATCACTGTTTTTTTGTTATGTTTTGGTTTTGGAAAATTTCACCTTGATAGGAAAAGTGACCAAGAGAAGACAGAAATAAAAAGGTGGTGGATCCACAGCAAAACTACAGTGCAACACAGTTTTTGGTTTTAATTCTTTCATCAAAATTTATCAATAAAGACCATTTTGTTCCTTAGTTTGCTCCTTCTTCTTTCCTCCTCCCTCCCTCCCTTCCTCTCTTTGTTCTTTCCTTCCTCCCTGTTGAACTCCAGGCAAATGGAAGCCTTATAAAAAGATTCAAACATCTGCTTTGAGAGCTGGACAGGCCTAAGGCACTTTCAGAGGAATCTATTCACTTTAACAGGTGCCAAGGATATGAGCCAGGAAAGTACAGGGATTTGGAAATAAAGGGAACTCTAAAATTCCCCTATCTTCCTTGACTTGCTCATTCCCTTCACAGTCTGTCTCTCCTATTACACTTTTACACTAATCCTGAAGCATCTATGGTGCATGATAAATACCTGCCTTGATTCTCCACATTTTCTTGGTCCTTCAGTTACCTTCATTGAACAGAGAGTCCTTTCACTGGTTCCATCAGGTTTATCCACATCTTTGATGGATATCAGAATATCATCAAAAACCTCATATGAATAAGTCTAAGGCCAAGGCGTGAACTCTTGCTTCCTATTTGTCACACCTCAAAGCCACATGACACAGTAATTCCTTAATTCTTGAGGGACATTTTCTTCTTGAAAATAATAACAGATATTGTAGAGAACTCAGATCATGTCTCAACTTTTTGGCACTGCCTAGCTTTGCTGGAAGTGCAGCTCTTGAGAGCCAGATTCCTTGAAATGACCTTATAGCATGAGAGGATGAGAATCAGTTCTCCTCCTGTCACTAAGAGTCTGCTGGGGATAATACCTGGGTATGGAGGTGCCACACTCTTTTAAAAAAGTAAAGGGTTACCAGTTAAATGATATTGAACTACTGGGTGCCAGAATTTTCAAAGCAGATTCATCTACAAAATCAATATGGACACAAGACATTTATTGCTTTATTTCATTATACATCCATACATCAAACATTTAACATGTTGTCAGGAATAATACTTTGAGCTCTTAAACCGTAACCAAATGTAAAAGCAGAAACCCACAGAAAATTAAATCTCCTGTGAACCAATATATCAAATTATATGATTTTTGTTCCTAGTTATTCCAGTGACTCCATGAAAAGAGAAGAGGCCAATAGAAATATGACTTAAAATGCAAATAAAATTTCAAAATATGTGCCAAATAATAGAAGTATTTTTTAGAAGAGCCACTGACCATAAAAAGCATCAATTAAATAAAATATCCTGGTTGATTTAACCAAATAAAAAGGGGGGGGTGGGAAGGGAGCATAAAAGACTTACAGAAGGTGGCTTTAGAAATAAGAAGCATATTGATTCGAAGTAGTTCATTCCTGACAATTTTCGGCCTTTCGTGAAATAGGTCATAGGACAATGGTGTGGTTTAGAATAAGGCAATGAAGGGCAGTTATAAGAAAGGTCTATGGGTTGAAAGGTAGTGTGAGTTATGAAATCTGACTAGTAGTAATATTGTCTTGTAGAGGTTAAGATAGGTGAGTGCCTAAAGAGCATTAATCTGTGAGGAGAAACCATATGCTAGATAAATGCATATTTTGTTTGCTTTGATCATTAAATTCATGTTTAAATAATACCAAAATGCCTAAAGAACCTATCTGAATCTATCTATCATCTATCATCTGAATGTTAGGCTTTATAGTCTCTCTGTTCACAACAGACAATTTTATATTTATCTAGTATATGCATGAAGTAGGTTAGCCAGCAATGCAAAAAATAAAAGGAAAAAATTAGGATTAAAAAATGTATTGCATCATGTTTCATATAAAATATCCATTAGGTGTATTTCATAGGCTTCACTCTATAGGTTTGTCTAAATATTTGAGCTGCATAGAACTTTTGTCCCCAGTATTTCTACTTTAAATAATGTTGAAAAATATGTCCTGTCAACCAACTAGAATTTTTAGGACTTTTTAAAATGACCCAATTTCGCTGTATAATCAAAGATTTTTATTTTATACAAACATTATTGGATGCCCCTCCACACATCCGAAAGATCCAAATTTAATTATTTAAAATTATTAAGTCATTCCTATATGTCAGGCACTGTACTAACATGTATATGACATTTGTCAAATACATACATACAGACAGACAGACATATGTATACATATACACATGAATGCATTCAACGAAAAGTACACTCAGTTGATCAGATTGTTATCCACACTGAATTTTTAAGGAGAAAATCACAGGGAAATATGTAGATATCAGAAAATTAGGTTTTTAATCATCCCTACTTTAAATTAAAAATAACATTTCTAATATAAGATCTGGGGTCAATATACATTCAAATTGATTTTCTATAACTTTTATTTGTACATATTTATTATAATTAAATTTGATACCTGTGCTATACTTTTAGAATATTGAAAACTATCAAAATACCCTTTTCCTGAATATTACAACAAAGAGAGAGACAGTATATTCCTCTCAGTCTTATCCACATGAAAAAGTATATTGCACTATGATGAAAGGAGATAAGAATATTATATTACAAATTTTAGCACAATCTTTAAGCATAGCATTGTTGCTGCTTTGGGCTTAAAAAAAAGAAAAAGAATTTTCCCTTCATGGGTAATAAGTTCATGTCTGTTTGGTGAAGCAGTATTAATATTTTGATAAGAGCAAGATATAATATGTAATTTTGATGACTTGGGTCAAACATTGTGCTTTTTTGAGCACCATATTTCACTTACCAAAAGTAATCTCTTTTTCTGTTTGGAAATACTCAGGACTCTAGCAAAAGTGAAGATGCAGAAAATGATGACACAAGTGTGTGAGGCCCAAGTTCGATGTTGTGAAAGATATCTAAGTAATAATCTTGCTATTGACTGAAATAAAACAGGTTAAGTGTTATCTGTATCAGTTTATTGTGCTCTTCATTCATATATAAAGTACTTTTCATTGCAAACATGCAAAATTCACTTGCCTCATTGCAGAGGAAGGCACTGGAGTGAGGCTGGTTTTTGTTGATTATCTAATCATATCATCCTTCTCCAGTGTATACTGTACATAGAAACAATTAGGACTCTAAATGTGAGTCTAGAAGAGAAAGACTTATGAGATTATGTGATTTTGCAATCTGTTTTCTAGTGTTTTACCACGTTAGTGACTCATGACATTGGGATGAGTTTGGTAAGAAAAACGTCATAGGAAAATATCCAGAAGCATGTTAATATTTGCTTAGGAGCTCAGAATTTCTTTGCTTCCCATGACTTTTAATTTGCTATTTTTCTCCCTTCTTCAGTATGACCCATTATATTGAAATCAAAACTCAATAATCTGGAGTTTCAGGAAGTGGGAGGAACTGTCCAAGTTGTGAAATTGGTTGCCTCTTGGAGAAAAGTTATCTGTTTTTACTGACAGGAAGAACATATAAATAAATAACATAAGCCAAATAGAGTATTTCCATGACAACTATATGGAAACGAAATTATATAATGAGTCATTAAGTTTCCTTGAGAATATTTAAACAAACGATAAATTGTACTAATGCTTTTTCATACAGAAGCAAAATTGGGTTCCTGAGGTAGAGACAATTTTGTTAAATTCTCCCACACTCTGCCCTCTGTCCTTCCGCTACCCTCCCACATCCTACTGTCCTGCCCCTCCAGGGGCTTCTTATTTATATTTTAGTGTTCATTTCAAACATCAATCCACCTTTAAGTCCCCCCTTTAAGTGAGTTTTTTTTTTTTCTCACGTCTTGAGACTTCTTAAAGAGCCAAGCACCATGCTTTGTGCTTTAAAACATTAGTCCATTTACTCCCTAAAGAACACTATAAGGACAACAAGGTCCTACTGTGTAGCACAGGGAACTATATTCAATATCCTGTAATAAACCATAATGGAAAAGAATATGAAAAAGAATGTATATATGTGTGTAACTGAATCATTTTGCTGTATTGTAGAAATTAACACAACATTGTAAATCAACTAGACTTCAATAAAATAAATTTTAAAGAAACACCATGAGATGAATAGTACTCTGTTTTATAAATTAAGAAACTGAGACTTGCTGATATTAGATTACTTTCTTAAGCTTATGCACCAGAAAGTACTGGAGCCAGGAATTAACCTTAAGTCATTCAGACTCTAAAACTCATACTCCTACCACTACATAAACTTTTAAAATTTAATTCTCCAGGTTTCGTCCAAGAGAAAATCATGTTACATCATGACAGCATTCAGATTAGTTACTCATTTGGTCTAGGAGTGCTTTCTAAGTACCTTAGGTGAACTCTCTGTAGGAGAAGAAATGATTAAGGGCATCAGAATCTCAGATATAAATCCTGCTTGAGCAGATAACGTCTCTGTATTTCAGTTCACTCATCAACGTGGGGGTAATAATACTCACCTCATGGGCCACCATAAAGACTGTGATATTCCATGTGATAGACCTGACACACAGTAAGGAAGAGTTTTAAAAATGGATTATTATGCTATTGATCTTATTAGGATAGAGTCCTGTACTATACAGGAGAGATGAGTGGATTGAGAGTTTAAAATCTGAGGAGACAAAAGACTGAAATATAAAATGATTTTAGGACAATTGTAATACATGTTAAAAATTATGCAATGATACACACACACACATACATATGCACACACATATATACATATATACAGATACAGATACATTTCTAAATGAGGACTAAGAATAAAAAAGTAATAAGAGAGAGAGTGGTACAATATATTAAGGTGACAAGTGACACGAGTTTAAGGGTATGAGAGTTAAAGGAGAGGCATGAATGTTCTGTAAAGAAGAACTGGAGGTCTCAACTAAAATAGAACACTGAGGTGTTTCTAATTCATCTATCCTTCAAATAAAATGATATTTGATTAGTGCCTTCAAATGCCAGACATTGTTCTAAGAACTTTGTGCTAACTCAGACCTCACAGCAACTTCATATGAGGGAGGTGCTATTCTTGCCTAGGGTCACACATCTAGTGAGCAGTAGATCCAGGATTCCAAATCCAAGATTTCCAATCCAGGTGGCCTGGTTCCAGAACTTAAAGAGTAACCAGAGAGGCACTTAGCATGCACTGGGGATTTCGGGGGATTGTAAGCATTGGAGGGATGCACTGTGGAACAGGCTTAACATTAAGGAGCTGAGACTGGTGCCACTTTGTTATGTCAACTGAGGGTCAAGCCCAAATGCTTTGTGTTTAATTCCTAAGAATCAGAGGATCTGAAAGCTATCTTTGAGACACAGACCATGCAGGGATTGACTAGGAATTCTGTTATGGAAAGGTATAAGCTGGTTGGATTAAAGGACTAAATCCCACCTCAGAGATAAGCAATCACAGAGAATAGTGCAGAGACAAGAGAATGAGCAAGAATGTAGATCACATTACAGAAGTCCAAGAAACTGGGCTCAGGATGAAGCTTGGGAAGGAAGTTAGAGACAGAAAAGATTTCATTTAAGATTTAGTAATGAGACACAGATAGAAGTTTGGGGGAAATAGAAAGGAAAGAAGGGAAGATAAGAAGCAAGGCACCATTTTGAGAACCTGAAAGTTTTCAGTATGAGTAGAGGTGGAATGGAAGTGCTAGCAATATTAAGCAGAATTTAAAAGGTAGAAAAATTAATGTGAAATGGAGCAGATATAGTTTTTGTAACATTGAGCTAGGGGCAACTTTTAACTCATCTATAAAATACATTTCTCTCTGAAAAATTTTTATATCAGAATTAAGTATTTCTAAATACAAGTTTTAATGAATTACCTCTTGATAAAATATGAGTGAAAAAAATGGTTAAAAGAGTATAAGAAGAGGCAAAACTTATTTGATATGGGAAACATAGGGCTCAAGAGTGACAGCAATTTTCATACACAAGTTATGTGTGTGTATATATATTATGTACATATATAATATATATATGTATAAAATATGGAGGTCAACTTTTCACCAATGAAAATAGAACAAGAAAAATTAAAAGTAAGACAGGTATTAAGACAAGATGTGGATATTATGAAAAGTAGCCTCTCTATATGTATATCATTGAAAACGGAATTCGTATTTGGCTGGGATATTTTAATACATTTCAGTCAGAGTGACCGGTCATATTCTCTTAAATTGTGTGGCTCTGGTTTCACTGACTTAGCTGTTGTCACTATTTCATATCCACAGCATAAAACAACTGCCCCACACGTCTTGAGTTTGGAGAGCCTAGAGGCTTCTTACATTCATGTAACTACAAGTTATCTAAGCCTTTGACCTCTGAGAAGTCCTGGGCTCTCTGTCTCCACTCCAGGGTGACCTTCCACAGAAGAAGGTAAACAGGTGGTAACAAGACTCTGAAAGCTCAGAAAATCCAATGCAGAAAGCCTCATGGATTGACCTCTTGGGATTCACATTTGTGGTCATTGCCCAATCCCTACTTAAGAATCAAAAGTTTATCATAAAATCCATGTTTTATTGCCTCCTCTTTTTATATCATGCAATTCCCAAATGGTTATCATCAAGTTCCATATTTGCTTACAGTGGTGACCAAGGCAGGCAGACAGCTAAGGGAAACTTTTCTCTCTGGTCAATAACCTAAAATTGATTTTGGTTGAATTTTATTTAGTCCCCTAAAGGGAGATCCAGTTTGTATTTCAGCTGTAGAATTGGATTTCTTCTTTTGATGGTTATCTTTTCATATACGTAATGTTAAGTGAACTGGTCTTAAAGTGTGACAGCTGTAGTGAGGTTAGTAGAGAACCATCCAGGGTATTAGAGGTCAACTTGTACATAGAGCCAAAATGAACTCTTAAAAACACACAGCTTTCTGATCAGCTTTACTGGGGGCTGTTCTCCCTAGAACTCTTAAGAGATTTGGATATGGCCAGTGATCTGCAACTGATTACTGCTTGGAACCACACTGAATTTTATCAGAGACTGAAGTTAACTGGTTTCAACATTAAATGATCCTCATATGTCCTAACACTCATGCACTTACACATCCTAACTTAAAATGAATAGACTATGCCACAAATATAAGCATATTTTGATTTCTGAAGGCACTTAATTTTATTTCCCTTCTACGTCTATTTACCAATTATAATTTGGAGGATGAATGTTGATCAAAACCAGAGAATAAAATCTATAATGGAATACTAGTTTGATAAGGGTAAGGATTTTATGTCTGTATATTGTTGTATCACCAGTAGAACAGTGCCTGGCATTTAGCAGGAAAGCAATAAAATTTGTTGAATAAATGAATAGTTTGTTTTGATTAAGATACAAACTTCTGAATAAAAACATTGAAAATTATGTAAATACTAGAAAATCCATACACACACTGTGTGTGTGTATGTGTTTGTGTGTGTGTGTGTGTGTGTGTGTATGCACATCTCTTCTGGTAGACTCAACAACTCCAAATGATTACAATATTGATTATACAACAATTTCTATTTATTACAGAATTATAATTACTGTGCTATTATTTTAAATCCTCAGTATATCACTGTCCTACCAGGGGAGTTACTATAGCTTATAATACTATAATTCACTAGTTTATATACTATAACATAGCATATAAGTTTATATACTATAATACTATAGTTTTTTATTATTTTTTCATATGTGTGAGAGCAACAGGAATTTTCTGCCATTTTCTTCCTCTTTTACTACCCCCAAATCTGGTTTCAAGCACCTTCTTAGAAGACCTGGTTTACGTTAATGGAGGGTGGTGCAGGGAAGGAAAAAAATCTGGATGTAGCTGGCCTCTTTAGACATAACATAT
Organism: Monodon monoceros; assembly: GCF_005190385.1. NCBI lineage: Eukaryota > Metazoa > Chordata > Mammalia > Artiodactyla > Monodontidae > Monodon > Monodon monoceros. The sequence continues at coordinate 14,210,499 of NW_021703777.1, forward strand.
TGGTCACTGGGTGAGACCACACAGAGCTGTTTGGTTGTGTTGGTAGACAGGGAAGAAGAGAAAAGAAAATTCCTTAATGTGATGCACTTGAGTTGATATTTATAAGTTACCTGAACAAAGCTCTACAATTTCCTTTTCAGTAATTTTTCAATATGATTGGTTAAGGCATCATACATATATTAATTATCCTGCTAAATTTAACATTATAATGCTAGAAGCTGCTCCCCAATCCATGTGTTTAAATTAAAGAGTGCTGTTCAGAGTTTTAGGTATCATCCACTTACGCCAAAACAGACCATTGCTTGTGCATTAGCCATTCTATGACTGGCTTTTTGAAGATTAACATGACTTACACATAGAATGTATGAGTAGAGCCTTCATGGAAATAGTGTGGTAAAATGCTTGTCTGCTTTTTCTTGTTCCTTCTTTTCTTTTTCTTGACCTTCAGTTATGTGTTTGGAAAGTGGCCCAGAAGAGTGCAGATTCTCCTGATTATTTCTGTCAGCCCTACCAGAGTCAACTTCTAGCTATCTGAAAAGAAAAAGAAATTCCCAACCTGGTTCCCAACCATAAGGACATAAGTCCCCGGCTGACAAAAGAGCCCCTACTTTTTGCACCTGTGTTATTTATCGATCGCATTAGGATTGTCCTTTTCCCTTCTTTTTCCAGAAGTAAGTTTAGAGATGCTTATTTCTCTTATTTTGAAAAACTTGTATCTTTTAGCATCGCTATAAAACCACTCTCTTCCCATTCTTTCCCTCATAACATCATTTCAATTTTTCTTATGTATGTGTCTGTGCCCTTTTCCCCTGAATAGTACAAAGGTTTGTAGTTTGACTATAGAGTCAAAAAAAAAAAAAATCAAAGGTTTCCTACCCATATCTAAAGCAACAAATCTTACCAGGCAAAGCAAGTCCTAGGCAAACTCTGTTTCATACAAAATTAGGCTAATCTTTTCAGGTGAGCGACTAAGGTATCTGAGCCGAGGTTTTTCCAGTGAAACTTTCACCTAAATTTAGTTGTGTAAAGGCACTTAGAGGACAACATTAAAGTCATATTAAGAGTTTCTGGGGGAAAAATGTAGAGCTAGAATATAAAAATTCTTATCTAGAAAATTCACATGAAACAATTTCCATACAATCTTTTAAACATCACCTAGCTCTACAAAAAATCAAATTGCCAAAATCGTAGTTACACTGTACATTGACTTTACAATATCCTAATCCCACTACATGGAACCCCATGAAGGTTAATTTCTTCTTCCTTTCCCTCCCTCCCTCCCTCCCTTCCTCCCTTCCCTCCTTCTTCCCTCCTTCCTGCCCTCCCTCCCTTTCTTTCTAGATGTTCATAGTGAATCGTATCACAAACATCGAATATTTCAGTGCTACATCAGCTTTTTCTTTTTCATGAATTATAAAACCCACGTTACTTCCTTGAATTTTGTGTTCAGTATTAGTCACAAGTTACCACAGAGGTGAAGCACATTCTCACCTCAGAAAAGTTTACCTCAGCTGGGATCATCAGGCAAGAAACTCTGAACTAAGGAGTGATATATTTCTCAGTTCTTTATGCCATATACTTTTGTAATCTTTAAGAATAAATTTTAAAACATACTTTATATTTGGCATGCTCTAAAAGAGGAAAATTGATGTTCTGTTTCCCTTTTCTTTCAGAGTAAGAGACAATGTCTTCAGGGAAAAAAACCAAAGGCACAAATCTTTCACCTAATAACTCACTGAAGGCATATGGCCTTTCTAATACATTTGCCTTTTTATAGTTGACATCCACCCCACTGGGTCACTAGAGCCTGCTTCTGGTACTGAGAGTCTTCTTCCATGAAACAGAAATGGAAATTAGTCCTAAAAAGCAAAAAGAGTGTCCCATTTCTCAAATAATACAAGGAAAAATTTTTTACTGACATGTTAAAAAGTCTATCTACTCCCACTCCTCACAAAAGGAAACATATGCATAAATGAAAAGAAAAATCTCCCAGACAAGGAGAATTTCCTACACCTAAAACAGGAAAAGAAAATCACAACAAAGCATGTGAGTAAACTAATTTTGTTTAATTATTCAAAGATCAGATATCTCTCCAGCAAATCTGAACACAAAGCCACCTCAAGTTGTGTGATTTTCACTAGCATTAGGAAGAATTAATTGTTGAATGTATGTTCTCAGCCCATGTGAAAGAAGGAAATGGAGAACAAACAAACATGCATAAGCAGCCCAGCCAGACCACATAATTGTTACAAACCACATGCTCATAGGAGAAGGGCTTTCATAAATTTAACAATAGAACTCTCTGTTTCCACATGAAAACTCCTTTTTATTTTTACTCTGCAGTTTCTGAATACTGAATGATTTCCTTAATACCTTTTTAAGTAAACCATAGAAACTCTAAGGGAGAGTTTATTTTATACTGAAGAAACAGCTTTTACAAAAGATTAAATACACACCGTTTAATAAAACATAATTTAGATATACAATTTAAAACTAGGTACAGATGTAGGTATCCAGAGTATAAGAGTAAAGCTCAGAAGCCCAGGGATCTGTTTATTCCTTAGATGAGTTCTGGCCTCATAAGACAAATTCTATTGTCCCATGGGCCAGAGGCTTCTTGACTTCTACTAAGGGCCCATAGGATGATAATCCCATTTTATGCTTCTCTACTGACCAGTAACTCTTGTTTGAAAACTGTCCTAGGGCTTCCCTGGTGGCACAGTGGTTGAGAATCTGCCTGCCAGTGCAGGGGACACAGGTTCGAGCCCTGGTCCAGGAAGATTCCACATGCCGCAGAGCAACTAAGCCCATGCGCCACAACTACTGAAGCCTGTGCTCTAGAGCCCACGAGCCACAACTACTGAGCCCACGCGCCACAACCACCACAATGAGAGGCCTGCGCACCGCAACGAAGAGTAGCCCCCCACTCACCGCAACTGGAGAAAGCCCGTAGGCAGCAACGAAGACCCCACGTAGCCAAAAATAAATAAATAAATAAATAAATAAATAAATAACTGTCCTAAACTGAAACCACACAGGCTAAACTTCATCTAATTAAGCACATCTATAATGATATAACTTGTCCTCTCTCATTTTCCTTTCTCACATTTCTTATTCATTGAAAAACTTAATTATCCTCATCGATTACTTACTGGAGAATTCTCGGAATTCGTTCTGAGTGTTTCCTAATCCCTGGCCATGGGCCTTTCCTGGGCCACTACGAGGTTGCTTTCTGGTAGAATTCCAGAAAATGACCAGCATCAGCTATTTCATTTGCATTTGCTGGTTTCAGTGCTTGTAATAATCTGAAAGCTGTGAGAATGCTCTGTGCCCCTAAATTGGACTCAACAGCCTGTATGTTTTGTGTTGGGTCTGCTGGCTTTGGTCTACCTCTACCTGCTCCCTCCTGCCTGTCCCGGAGCTACAAAAGAGTGAGGTAGGTGAGTTGGAAAAGGTCTGGAGTTCTAGTAAGGCCACTGTAATTACTTTCCAATGCTACCTGAGGACACCTGGGGATGTCTCTACTTCCCCCAACCTCGGCAAGTATACCTTCATAATGACAAAATTGATGACAAATGTAGTGACATTATTTTTTTCTTATCAATGAAAGTCAGTAAAATAATTGAGAGTTTAATTATTATTGTTCATTACTGGGTGGTCTGTTGATAGGTTGGCGACATCTGGGTAAGTAATAAAATCATGTATAATTCACATATTTTATATATTTATTCCATAACATTTAATTTTCTTACCTTCATCATAATAAAATCACTGACTAGTTTATTATAATTAAGATGTTCATATTTTTATATTGAACATTTCTTAAAGCATTACGGTTCTTACAGTTTTATTTTATTAATTTCAAGTTAGAGAATTTTCTCTTGACTCAGGCAGTAGCAGATGGAATAAAATTACTAAAGCCATATTTAAAATAGGAAACATACAATAAATTTGATACTATGATCATACATTGTAATGGAATCAAATATAAATTTTCATGATCACAGAAAATACTACAAAATATTTTATCTTACAGTTCAATGCACATCACAGTTTTTACTGCCAAAGCAGTATATAAATCACAGTATTTGTTGATATTTTTCTTTTAAGTATTTCAAAGCTATGGTAGTAGAGGAATTAAATAACAACATATTGCTAAACTTGGCCACATATCTTAACTCAAGATTAAATCTTGATCTGTAATAGAAAAGTCTGTATAGAAATTAATTTCAGGATTTGTATATGCTCCAATTTCCTTACATTTTATTGAAATGTCATAGCTCACATAAAATTTGCTTCAATTTAGAAAAAAAATCCCCAAAGTTAAAATAAATTTAGGAATGTAAAGTAAAATAATAAAGCTTAATTACTTTTTATAGCCTATTCCTATCATGATTAATATTATTAGTACTTCATAACAAATAACTGCACGTAGCTCAAGTTAAAAATTCATTTAATTTCTACCAAAAACATGATTCAATTTTGATTTGAGGGTTGTTAGTATATTTCCTTAATTCTGCTAATGAATTTTGTCTTGTCTAAATTAATTCTAATGGTATTAACCAAACTTAGTCAGCATTCCATAATGTGTCTGAGAGTCATTATAAGATTGAATAAGATACATTTTTCACCAAGCTGTTCTACCTTTGGAGAGATCTGGAAAATATCATATAATCTTGACTTGTTCTAAAGATCATTAGTGCTACTGGCATAATTGAGACCATGTTTCTGCATGACGATTTCAAACTATAAGCCATGCTTGGCACCTAGAATATACCTAGAGTTTTAGCCAAAATTCCAGCTTGTAGACACTTTCCTTTGAACCATTATGCAATTATCTTGAAAATCAATGGCTAAAACTGAAAGCTGTTTTCTGTTTTTCATTTCATTCAAAATATATCCTTTTTACATCAGGCAAAAAAACCAATCCAATGAAAATCTCTTTAACTTTGACTTCCATATTTTTGTCTGGTAGTTCAATATTTTGATAATAAATATTGGGGTTTTTTTTGAATTGTATTTTATTTATTTTTTTATACAGCAGGTTCTTATTAGTTACCCATTTTAAACATATTAGTGTATATATGTCAATCCCAATCTCCCAATTCATCACACCACCATAAATATTATTCAGCATGATTTTTGCTGCAAACTAGTTGAACTGTGTACTATTTCTTTTTTTATTGTAGGTATAATACATTCTCTCACTTTAATGCCCTTTATGTTAATAATATCATTCTGAATTATCTTAGATAGTAATAGTCTGTCTTAATATTTTACCTGCCTTAATATTTGATCATTCTACCATCATATTTCTAAATCATTTCTATTAAAGCTAATCATTTTCCACTGCTTTTTCCAATGGAAAAATTTTTCCAAATTTTTCCAAAAATGTACTGCTATTGCCACAAAACGCTATTGTGCTTAGCTAAATATTGAAGAAACATTATTAATCTTTAAGAGCAACATTGCTCTATTTTGGCAATTACTTGTCTGTGTTGAATACTATTGTTTTCTTATTGTTTATTCACTTACCCGTACCCCTTTCTAGTAATTGCTTGTGTGTATTTCTGCGCAAGCGATGTTTCCTGTTTTATTCTTTTATTTGCTAGTTTAAATGTTTCCAGTTATAAATGAAGTCCAAAGTTGATCTTGAAGATTGGTTGTGAGAAATGTAATGGTAGAAACAAAATATTTTGCTTTGGAATTTATAATATAAAAACCTGTTTCTCCGGGGGCGTGGGGGGAAAGAACGGGAAGTTATTGTTTAATGGGTACAGAGTTTCAGTTTGGGGTGATGAAAAAATCTTGGAGATGGATAGTGATGATGGTTGCACAATAATATGAATATATTTAGTGCCACTGAGCTATACACTTAATGCGTAAAATGGCAAATTTTATATTATGTACCTTTTGCCACAATTTTTAAAAAGCCCATTTCTATTGTTTCTCCATTTGAAATAATTTTGACATAAATTTAAATAAAAATATTCTGTCAGGATAATAGAAAGGAAAATTGTGATAGTAAAGTTGAATAGGATTATGTTTTGTTAGAAATATTTTCATGTTCTCAGAATGATGATTACCACTTCCCAGAATTAACACCCAGTAGACACAGTAAATCATCAAGAACTTTTGTGTTTTCCTGCCTAATTTACCAACTTCATGAATATGTTTTTTTCATATTATAACAGGCAGTCCAGGGTTGCATTTGTTGCTTCTGAATCATAAATTTGACATGAGTAATTCTTTTTTTATTCGAATTATTTTGATCATTAATTACATATCTAGTAAATAGTATAATATGTCTGGTTTCAGCTGACTTAATTTAAGTTGAAAATTAGATGATAAATTTTTATAATTTTATAATGCCTATTTTTATTATTTTGATTAGTAACTACAGCATAATTAAATATTTAGTAACATCTCATTTGTGGATTTTATCTGTCATATTTGACAGAAGTCTATTCATTTTTTTAAACATCTTTATTGGAGTATAATTGCTTTACAATGGTGTGTTAGTTTCTGCTTAAAGTGAATCAGCTATAAATATACATATATCCCCATATTATTCATTTTTATTGTTAGAATTTTAAAAACTTGAGAAGACCAACTCTTGGAAGATTTCCTATTTTTTTCTTTTCAGCATCTTATTTTTGAGTTCCATTTACATACCTTTAATTGCTATCATGATCTCAACTTGAGATCAATCATAACCTAAAGGTTTAAAAAATAAAATGTAATTGCATTTAAAGAATTCAGAATTGAATATATTTTCATCAAAAATGTATATGAAACAGAAAATATCAAATTTTAAAAATTATATTCCATATATGTGTTGGTTAGTAAGTTATTTTCTAAATAATATGTGATTGCAGCAGTTGGGAGATAGTATCCTGAAACAACGGAGTTCTACCCAAGAGGGTGCAGTCTATGCTTGAATCAGTGACAAATTCATTACAATATTTATTCCTATAGCCAGAATACTGGTCTTGGAATCAAGGGTAAATACGGTAATAGTTCTTCTCATACTACATCTTACAACCCACTCACAGAATTTCTTTTTGCTTCCATTTCCTGCAACTTGGAGTTATGTTGCTTTGGAGCTCTTAGTTTCTAAAGGAGGGATTGCCTCTACCAGGGGTCATGACAAGAAGTCCAGTGAACTGGACAGCTTTGTGGCCGTTCTGGATTTTCATTGTTTTGAACCAACAGGCAAAGAAAACAGGGCCGGGTGCCACTCTAATGGATGTGGTATTAATCAAGAAGAAATTAGAATCCTCTTTACAATGGGGGTATGGTGGACTGTATCTGGCACCCTGTAGATTCCCTGAGGTACATTTAATTATTTCCATATCAAATAGTAAAAGTTAATGAAAAACTATACCCGGGGAAAAAAAAAAAGAGGTAGAAACGCTGCAGATTCAGACTCTTTAGGAATGAAGTTTGGGATCACCTCACCATGTAAAGAACCCCAATTAGCCAAGATTCTGCCTGGGGGCAAAGGTAACATAAAGTGAATAGTGAAGAGGAATAACTATGTCCTCATGGCTAATGACTGGAATGAGGGATTTAAACTCTAGGCATAGTATCCTTTGCTGTTTATGTGTGCACATCACCTTATTGTTTTCCATAAGGTTGGTTGGCATTGTTTAATCCTGCTGTTTAATCTTTAGGTTACAGAATACTCAGGTGGAAACTTGACTGATTTTTAAGGAGGTATTAATAATTTCCAGAGACAAATACTGCGGTTGTCACAGAATATGCTAAAGTACCTATACTGAGTAGCAATGACTGTTTATATATATATATATATATATATATATATATATATATATTCCTCCTTTTACAAGAGAAAGTGAGAGTTTTGTTTAAGAAGAGATGTATTTTGGTAGGCCAAAAAAATTGTTATTGTTACAAGAAAGTTCAAATATATGCAGAAGATAATATGAGTACTAAAGGGGTATGAACCATGTAGGTTACTTACTTTTTGGTTCTCTGCTTCAAAATCACCCTTTTCTACACTACATTTTTATGCTGAGTCTAGGACTTGGCAATGCCCATTTCTTCTTTGTCAGCTAGCTCCCTGTTAGGTTGTCCCAGTAGGGGCACTAGGGAAGACTGGAAAGCAAAAGGAAGAAGAAGGACTAGGGTCTCTTATGATTTTAATTCCTGTTGCTGTCAGAATCCCTCTGGCAATGTTTCTGCACCCTAGTAGTGGCTGCCGGCTTCAATTTCCTTTGTTATTGTTGTTTGTTTCACATTCAAAACCAACCAAACTAAAATGGAGTCACCTATGTCAGGGACAAAATGAAGATGGTCAGCTCAGGCACATAAAGGAATCTTACCTAACCTTCTAGGAATTTACAACATTTTTCAGAAAGCAGCAGAGGACACCAGCCAACTCCCAAACGCCAAGTCTGTTCATGCCATCTCTGGACTTCCTTATTGCCCTGGCTCAGCTACTCTGATCCAAGTAAGAAAGAAGACCACTAGGTAACCAATCAGGTAACCAAAAGCCGAATAACTTCCATATGGATCCCTTAAAAATCCCTTAGTCTGTGAGCAACTTGGAATTCAATGCTCCCTTAGCCTTGAGTTTCCTGGCTTGCAGGTCAAAAGCCTTGCTATAAACTCATCTTTCTGTTTTGTTTTATTCAGTATGAAGAATTTGGTCTTGTGTCCCTTCAGAGATATCAGCTCCAGAAAGCTAGTGTAGTCTCCACATATCTTTTTTTTTTTTTTTTTTTTCTGCGGTACGCGGGCCTCTCCCTGTTGTGGCCTCTCCCGTTGCGGAGCACAGGGTCTGGACGCGCAGGCTCAGCGGCCATGGCTCACGGGCCCAGACGCTCCGCAGCATGTGGGATCTTCCCAGACCGGGGCACGAACCCACATCTCCTGCATTGGCAGGCGGACCCTCAACCACTGCGCCACCAGGGAAGCCCCCCCCCATCATCTTTTTTGATCTTTTCCTGTCCCTTATGTGATTTCTTTCTTTTCTTTACTAAGCATCAATTTCTCTTTCTCAAACTCTTCTTTTCTTTTTGAGTTTTATTTTCTCTCTCCAGGGAATTTATTTCTTCACCTTTCCATGACATAACCAATGCTAGATGTCTTTTGAGGTCCCCTTCCACTGGTCTTCAAGTCCTCTTTCATTGACGCATTTTTCAAAGCAGCCACATCACTTATTTTCAGTTTACACAATTCTAAGGTTCACTTTGCAATACACTTAGTATGTATTTACCGGGATCTGTAACTTCCTCAAAGGTTTCCATTGCCATTGATCACTTTGCTCCAGGAAGTCACAGCCTCTGAAAACCTTCAATACAATTACATTCCCTTTGGTACTAGGCTTAAGTAGAGCAGTTAAGTTTAAGGCTTCATTAGGGAGCCCCAAGTTCTTTTTCACTATGCAAAGGAATTAAGTCTACTCCTAAAGGTATGAAAACTTTGCATTCACAGCTGTTATCACATCACAGTTGTTCGCCTCCATCACTCAAGGGATCTGCCTTCCTCAGCTTAAGCTTCGGTTGCCATGTGACCTCTGAAGATAAAGCTGTCAATATGGAAGTCTATTCTCTTTATTCCCACATCATGGAAGCCTTTTATGATAAGAAGTAAACAGGATTTCCTGATTCTCAAATATCCAATTCAAGAGAGTGTTCAAAATACAGTCCTTGAGTTTTTCTGCATAGCTGAGTCTCTTCTCCATCCCTCAGACAAAACGTCCACACAGGAAGTGTGGTTTGATTACCAAAATCTTGTCATTTTATGGTCACCTTTCCTTCTGTATTAGACATTCCTGAGTGTTTATCTTGTTTTATTCTCAAAAAAAAAAAGAGCTTCATTGTAGTTTGACTGTAAGAGTTCTTACTTTGTGTAAAATGTACCCATTACTGTCTTTAATTGGCACCTATTAAAATGTCAACAAACAATACACCTTGAATTTGACCTGGCATATTCCTGGGTGATGAAGTTTTTAATCCTCTTAAATGTTCCAGGGATTTTCTTCTTGGCTGTATTAACTATAAGGGTTTATCTTGAAGTCATGTCTCTGGCCCATATACTCTTCTAGTCCTAGAATTATTTTACATAAAAATATTTAAAAGAACCTAATATAATTTTTCAAACTTTTATATTTTGTTCTTTTTCTCACTCTGCACTGAACTCCAAAATTATTACCTATTCAACATTAATCGCTTAATATATCTATATTTCATAGTCAAATTTAGTCAAATAGAATTAAAATGCATCAATTAATAAAAATCTCTAATAAGTACATTAGGAAACAATAATATAAAACTAAGCATACACATTAAACTAGAGCAAACATGTTTAAATAATTTCTAGGCATTTTACCAAAGTAATTATTTTTACTGTATAAAGTGGAACTTAGTGAAATATAATCCAAAGGAAATTTTAATATCTTTATTAATATCATAGACCACTGAAGTAGAATATACAAACATTCCCTTTAAAGTTTTTAATTTAAAAAAATATTTGAACTTTTGTATGGTCATATATTTTCTTTACTATCTGATTATGTCAGAGTGATTAAATAAGCCTGATTTTTTTTTTAATAGGGGTATAGTTGTTTTACAATATTGTGTTAGTTTCTACTGTACAGTGGACTTCCCTGTGCTATACAGCAGGTTCTCACTAGTTATGTATTTTATACATATTTTAGTATAAAAAATGTATATTAGTGCATATATGTCAATGCCAATCTCCCAATTCCTCCCACCCCCTTCCCCCACCCCGATGTCCATACGTTTGTTCTCTACACCTGTGTCCCTATTTCTGCCTTGCAAACAAGTTCATTTGTACCATTTTTCTAGACTCCACATATATGCGTTAATATACAATATTTATTTTTCTCTTTCTGACCTACTTCACTCTTTATGACAGTCTCTAGGTCCATCCATGTCTCTACAAATGAACATTGGGATACATGTGTCTTTTTGAATTATAGTTTTCTCTGGATATATGCCCAGTCATATGGTAATTCTATGGATATTTGCTGGGTCGTATGGTAATTCTATTTTTAGTTTTTTAAGGAATCTCCATGCTATTCTCCATGAAGACATCTTAAAGTCTTCACAGAATAATTGCAAAGTATATAATTCACAATCTTTTTGTTGACAAAACACTACTCACCAAGTGTAGTAGGACATAATCTTATCTCTTTATTCTCAAGTTGGGCAGGACAGTCTCATAGAGGCAGGAGAGGACTTAAGAGAGTATGACGCATGTGTCATTTGAAAACGTAATTTCCCTCTTCACCAATATCTCCAAATACAGTTGAAAGTCACTGATGTTGTTGCAATTCTGTTGGTGCACTTTACAACTGTTTTTAAAAAGCAATGATGGGAAATGCTCTTAAAATTCCAAATGTTCAAGTATAATTTGCCTGAGTGTGAACTTGATATCTAGACATGTGATAAGGGTACTAGTGACTTAATCTTAGAAGTTACAGGTAACACATTCTCTCATTGACAGTAGTAAACCCTAGGGAGAAGCCAAATATACTATCCAAATTACCTATCCCTCAAAATATAGCTTGTATGGCTCAAAATAAAACACATTATAAAAAACAGGTGTTTTACAAATTCCTTGGCTTAAACAGAGCTTTGATTTACATAGGCGGTCTAACCCAACGGCTCCATCTCGTCTTGAAAGCCCATCGCTTATCTTTTGCTGACTCTGCCAATCTCATGTTCTAATGCATGGCATTTCTTTTAGGGCAATAATTAAACTACTACTTAAAATGAATTAATTTAAGCTCCAAACTGAGACATTTATTTATCCCAGGCATTGGAGATTATATTGATATAAATGAAATTTAGAAAGTTCATCTGTTAAAAGAGACATGTAAACTTAAACTTTAGAAACTATACGAACCTGTATCAGGGAGTAGATGTGGTCAGTGTTCTCTTTTGGGCCTAAATTATCCACTTAAGTGTAGGTAAACAGAAGACAAACTAAAACTTTCAGATTCTAGAGTACCAGTTCTTGTATTATTGCTATGTACTGTCAATTACATGCATGTAATGTATTGTCAAAGAGTTCCTATAACTTTTTTTTGCACACTCCTAACTTGCAGTGTGGATTTTGGAATTGAATTTTAGGCAGATAATCTATTACAGTGATTTTAAACGTTGGTTTTAATGCAATACAAGCCTGGGTTTCAGAATCACATCTTTACCAATTATTAGTTTTATACCCTTGGTTAAGTAAAATTTTCTGTTCTTCCTTTTCCTCACTTATAAATTCAGGATATCAACAGCAGCATCACAGGGCTGTTTAATATTAAATAAGATAACAAGAGTAGAGATCCTTGCTCATAGTAAGGACTCAGTGAGTGGTACTTATTTTTTTTGTGATTATTTTATTTATAATCTTTACAGAGTTTTTCTAGAGGTGAAAATTAAAGGAAACAAACAAACAACAGAATGTCGGTTGTACTGGAAATTGCACTAAACTAAAATCAGAACATAGTGTGTTAGTTTTGACTCCAGGAAGAACTTACAGGTTCATTCAATGACTCTGTAGAAGTCAGTTAAACTGGGCTTTTTTTGTTTCCTGATTTGTAGAATAGGATGATGATATTTGAGCCCCCAGCTCAGTTAGTTGTGAGGATAGTAAAATAACATGTGGGAATTTATGTTGAGAAGTATCAATATCCATCATATTTAGTCTCAAATACAAAAATGCTTAGAATTGATGTGAAACCAGTTATATTATCAGTATTTTTAAATTATGGGGCTTCCCTGGTGGCACAGTGGTTGAGAGTCTGCCTGCCGATGCAGGGGACACGGGTTCGTGCCCCAGTCCGGGAAGATCCCACATGCCGCGGAGCGGCTGGGCCCGTGGGCCATGGCTGCTGGGCCTGCGCGTCCGGAGCCTGTGCTCCGCAAGGGGAGAAGCCACAGCAGTGAGAGGCCCGCGTACCGCAAAAAAAAAAAAAAAAAAAAGTAAAATTTAAATTTGTAATAATAAAATTATGAGAGCACCCAACCAGAAAAACAGAGCATTACTGTTGCAGCTTCCTGTGTGCCGTGTTTCCATAACCCTCTCCTGGCTTGCCTCCAGAGATAGGAGGCATCATGATTTTGATTTTCTGCTTATTGTTATCTTGTGCATATATTACCATGAATAATGCATTTAAAATTTTATTAAAATGATAACACACTTTGGGCATTCTCTGTGACTTTAAAAGAAACTGCTTTATTGTGATGTAATTCATATAGTATAAATTCACCTATTTAAAGTGTATAATTCAATAGTTTTTAGTATAGTCAGACTTGTGCAACCATGGACACAAACTAATTTTAGAACATTTTAATCACTTCCCAAAGAACCCTGTACTCATTAACACTCACTCCCTGTACCTCCTCAGAGCCCCTAGCCCTGTGCAATCACTAATCTATGTTCTGTGTGACTTGCTTTCACTCATTATTATGCTTATGAAATGTATCTATGTTGATGCAAGTAACATTAATTTTCATTGTTGATCTTCTTTGCTTAATCTATCAACTACTGGGAGAGATGTATTAAAATCTCCACCGATTATGATTGATTTTTCAATTTTGAAGCCACATTATTAAGGACATACACATTTAGAATGATTAGATTCCTGGTGATTTGAAAGTTTTATTTTCATAGAGTGATCAATATCTCTTGAAGTGCTTTTTGCTTTAAGTCCTCTTTTATTTGCTATTAATAGAGCTATATCAAAGTTTTTTCTGACTGTTTGCCTAAATATCTTTTTTTTTACACTTTTACTTATGATTTAGGTGTGTTTCTTATAAAGGGTATATTGGCTGGTATTTATTAGATTTTGAAAAACATATTTTTCTTTTGAGAGCATTTCACGGTAGAGATTTAATCAACTTATAGATGTATACATATGGGTGTGTATGGATCTACATATATTTATCTTAGGTTTTCTAGCCTGGCTTATGTTGGCATACCTGGTCAGTAGGGAACATAATAAAAAGATTTTTGGGGGGTTGATGTACTAGCCTTTTGCTGAGAATATTTTTATATCTCATCAAAGCAGATGTCTAATCAAAGGAGAGCTAATGGTATTAGTTTAATTCATTTCCCAATTTAATCTCAAAATGGAAACCCTGAATATAAATGCTTCACAAACTGGAAAGCACACGATTTCTAGTGCTTCCTGTAAACCCTGGAACAGTACTAGGAAACAAATTTAAGTTGTCTAGGCAACTTTTTAGAGGCAAAATGTGTGGGTGCCAGAGGCCAAGTGTGTGTATTAATAATACAAACACGTTTGACTATAAATGCTATTTTAAGCTAAGGTTTCCAGACTTCTGAGCAAAACTCAGTTGGTGTAAACAAAAATGGAAGTTTCAGAAAGCAAGTGGGGATAAACACTCTTAAAATTAAGAATCGTATTCCAAAGAATTTTGAGTCCACATTGCTTCACTGAAGAATAATTACTACCAGCAAGAAAGTTCTAGAATCAGACAGATCCAGGTTAGAGCGTGGAGCCATCTTTTATCACACTTTGGGCATTGTTGGCTTCTTTCCACATCTGTAAAATGGGGACAATAAGGATATTTATCCCATCAGTTTCACATTTTTATTTTTTTAAAAAAATACTCTTTCATTATTATTTTATTACTAAAATTTATAGGTTATTAACTCTATGCCAAACATGCTACTAAATGTTTGTCTTGAGTTATTGGATTTAATCTCACCCAAATTCATGGGTATGTACCAGTATTGTCCCCATTATTCAGATGAAGCAGTAGAGCTAGGACTGAAACTTGCAGTGCTATCTCATAGTACTATTGATATTATACCCTGGTTTTCTTCCTAATTCCATGAACTCTTTAATTATATCTCTTCTAATAGTTTCTCTTTTACTTGCTAACTATAGACATTTCTTAAACTCCCAGCCCTTTATCCTCTTTCTCCTTGTCTTATGATCTTACCTAAATCCATGTCTTCAGCATTCTCCTTTATTGTTCTTAGATTTACATCTCCAGACTTGAGGGCCCTACTGTATTTCAGATTCTTATTTTCAACTATCTGCTGAACAGAGCTACCTTGATGTCTTTATACACTTCGAAGTCATTATGTCAGATCCTAAACTCATCTTTCCTCACAAAACTACTCCTTCTTCTGGCTAGGATTATTGCTATTCTCCTAATTACTTGCGTATGCAACCTAAGAAACTTCTTAGACTTGTTCTTCTTGGATAGTAACACTCAGCCATTTGTGAGCCCTCCTTTATCGCCACCACTAGTGCATCTCTCCTGTTTCTCCTCCACTTTCTAGTTCTGCATCTATTCTGGCTTATAACATCAATACCTGGGCTGTCTTCAGTAGTTCTTGACTCATCTCCCTCATCTATTAGCTTCTCTTCATTTGATCCAATCAATGTATAACTTCCAGATGGATTTATCCTAAAGCCCATCTCTAATCATTTAGAAGAAAATGAAAGAACAAAAGCAACCTGTGAACACTAAGGGGTCCTTTTACTTACCTACCAACTTTAGATCAATATTTTACAAGGATTCTTTTAAACCATCAAGACCATTCATAATTTGAATCAAACTCATCTTTCTAGGCTAGTCTTCCACAAGCTCTTTTTGCAAGTAGCCCACTCAGCTGGTAAACTAGACTATTTTCATTTCTTAAAAATACCTTGTTTTTTATTTAAAAAAATGTGTCACATGGTTTTCTAATTCTGCTCTCTCTCTTTTCCTTTCTCTATTACCTAGCCTTACCCAAATAAATATCTGACATTATTACCTCCTTTCTAATAGGAAGGTATACATCTTTTATGGAGTATAGTTCACTTAATTTGTTTTCTGTGGTCATGTCTTATCTATTAAATTGTGATGGAGAAGAGAACTAACATTTAATGAGGACTCCAATGGAGCAAGCACAGTATCTTCTCAAGAACTGTATGTGACAGCATTAATTTCATTCTACAGAGAGGGAGACCCAGAAAGGTCTAGTACCCGTTGATGTTTTGAATTCTACTTTGAAAAAATTCTGATAAAATTTAATCTCCAGGCCAGGATTCCACGTATTGAAAGAAGAATGATTCCTTAGGTCTTGCCACAGCACGCTTGTTTCTTATTTAACTTTTCATCATGATGACATTTGCAGTGGTGAGACTGAACTGTGACTGAAAACTTGCCTATTTCACTTTGTTCTAATTTTCCTAGCATTACTGAGGAGTGACTTCTTGCCCTTTCATATAACAATTCCAATTCAATGAGGAAAATTTTTACAGTTCTGTAAATATCACTTTGATATTCTATGTTTTGTAGGAAAGCACATTTACGTTGCCGTTCATAGCACAGTTTGAGGTTTTTAAATGCCAACTAGAGACATAGAAAAGAGACTTTTCCTGGAGAAAACACCAAGCCTCAAATTCAGCACTGAGAAATTTTCAGAATTCTTAGGTGTTACTGTGAAGAGTGAAGATGTTATTTGATGAACGAACATAGAGCTCCAGCTTGCTTATTTACTGGCTCACAGGAGAAAGGATGGGTCGACATTTGAATAAAAGAAGGAGGAGTGGTTCTGTACTTTACTTCCTTTATAATCTACATACAGGATCACCTGGAACATTAGACAGTAGGTAGGAATCAAAATAGAATCCCCTGGGAAATAGCAATTTCTATATATCTTGGTAAATTATCATGAATGGAAGTATATATTGCAGATGTGAACATTTTAGAGGTAGATCATAACAGTCTATTTCATAATCTAGAAAGAACAAGTTCAGGAAAATTAAATTTTTGCAACAAACATTTAGATACTCAGCATGGCTTAAGATTTTTCTCAAATTATTGTTGCAGTATAATCAGTCTAGTTGACATATTAATGATAAATTATACAAACAGCTTTTATCTATCACATGGAGATTGTTTCTATGGTATTTTTGGAATTTAAATGTCAGCAGTTGTGGTAGCTTTAAGCAAGCATGGGCTGTGGATGTCAGCATGGAAATACTGATAATTAAAGTCTCATCATAGTATAAGGTTTACTGTTCCTACCATCATTTAGGAAAAAAGTGAAATGATTTAATTTTCACTGCCATCATTTTTCTATTCTTTATTGTTTTCCCAAAACTGCATAGCATATGATCCAAAAACACGAAATAAAGAGAACAAAAAACCCTGTTTAACTGGCTTGTTGCTGATATTTTGCCTTTTCTCGGAAAGCAGCCTTGATTAAGAACAACTCAAAGGCACTTTTGGTGAGCACTCTGTCCACGAATACAGACATCCCACTGTTAGCAATTTTATATGTTATAGTTGGTCCTGAGAGGAAAAACCCAGGGTGATATTTGTGTTCATTACATACTTATGAAAGAGTATGATCTAAAGCTAATAGAGTCATGAACCATGTGAAGTTGACATGTCTTTGAATGAGATTATTTATCACTGTGTATTCACACGTGTGGTAAATCCGTTTTAAAACAAGAGAACCCCATAGAAAGACAAAGACATTATTTTTTTGAAGTTGTTAGCAGGTAAGTTGACAAGATTAGTGTGGAAACTTCTATCATTGGTCCTTTCCCATTCTTATTTTTTCCTTGTGTTATTTCATTCTCAACTGTGACTTCAACTATCACCTATACACTGATATTCCTAGAATGCCAACTAAGATTTCAAATCATTCTCCATCCTGAACTCCAAACTGCTATATTCAGTTACAGGCATCCCTCATTCTATCACACTTTATTTTAGTGCACTTCACAGATACTGTATTCTTTGAAATTGAAGATGGTGACAAATCTGCATTGTCAAATGATGGTTAGCATTTTTTAGCAATAGGGTATTTTTTAGTTAAAATATGTACATTTTTTAGACATAATGCTATTGCACACTTAATAGACTATAGTATAGTGTAAACATAACTTTTATATGCTTTTTGGGGAAACCAAAAAAATTCATGTGACTCACTCTACGGAAATACTCACTTTATTGCAATTGTCTGGAACTGGATATTGCTAAGGTATGCCTGTACTGTATTGTATTAGTTATCTACTGCTGTGTAACAGATTACCCAAAACTTAAGGGCATAAAACAACAAACTTTAATTATCTCACATTTTCTGGGAGTCAGGCATCTGGGCCTAGCTTAGTGGGGTCTTCTGACTGAGGGTCTCGCAGAAAACAAGGCTGCAAGCACTTGTAGGCCTTGACTCTGCGCTCATCTAAAGGCTCAACTGAAGGCGGCTTTGCTTCCAAGAGCACTCTCATGATTGTTTCCAGGATTCACTTCCATGAAGCTGTTGACCTGAGGCCTCTCTCAGTGTCTTGCCCCATAGGCCTCTCCATTGGGCAGCTCATAGTTTGGCAGCTGGCTTCCCTCTGAGCAAGAGAGTGAGAGAGGAGCAAGCAACAAGCCAGTCTTATTAAAATATAATCTTGCAAGTGTCAACCCATCACTGTTGCCATATTCTCTTCATTAGGAGTAAATCATTTGGTCCAGTCCCCCCTCAGGTGAAGGGATTACTCAAGGGCCTGAATACCAGGAAGTGGACATCCAGGGCCATCGTAGAGGTAGCCTACCACACGTATGAACCGAACATTTCTTTCCAGTGTATCACAGGTACTTGAAATTCAACATGTCCAGAAGTGACTTCATTGTTATTGCTCCTAAAACTGCTTCTCCTTCTGTGATCTCTATTTTGAATATAAGTCACAGATTGTGATCTATATAGTTTCTGTTCGTGTGTGTAGGTGTGTGTGTGTGCGCCTTTTGGTGTGCATGTTTATTAAAGTTTTTTTTAATTAATTCATTTTTTTTGACTGAAGGGCTGGTTGATGTAAGCTTATAGTATTAGTACAGAGATCCTGGAGCCAGAGTGTGAGAAGGGAGCACAGCGTAGGTGTGTAATTCCAGGAGACTTCATGCTCAGTGAATTTATGTTGAAAGATCAAATATCTATACTCTGTCTGGGCTGGCTTTTTTTCCCCAGATGTGTGGCATGATGATATCTGACCTCCTTATTGGTATTGCTTTCACTCTCGTGTCTGGTGGAAGCCCACTGCCCTTCCACTAGGTGAGGCTTATAGAACCTGTCTGTCCAGCACACTGCTGTGGAATTCTAGTGGGGAGAATGAACCAGGAAGAGTGGATCCAATTTGTACTAGGACGTTCTCTCAACTCCAGCTCTTATATTTTCAAATTATAGGGATCAAAATTGCCTCTTCTTGCTTCCTTCATTTCTTAAGCAAAGAAGTTATGACATCTTTTGAAACTAATTGCACTATAATATTGTAGTTATTTCTCATTAAGTTTTTGAAATATGGGTAATATTTTCAAGTACTGATCCTTATTTTTATATTATATTACAAATTTCCTTTGGTATCTGGAATGGGTTGGAGGTGAGGTGAATTAGAAGTCTAGGTTCACCTGGCTATTTTACAGAGTTTTTTAAAGATTACTTTCTCTCTTGCCTTGACAACAAAAGGGATTTTATTATATAATCTATTCTACTATAGGTTTAATAACATCTTGAAAAATTTTCCTGTCAAAAACTATTACCTTCAAGTTCCTCCTTCTTCAACCATTTACTTGTTCTTTCCAAAGAACTATAGTAGATTAGTGAAAACTAACGTTGCTTTACATCAGTAGATTGCATTTCAAAAAATAGCTCTATGCCTATAACTTCCTTGCCATGGAGATAAAGTTAATTTAATTGTGTTATCTGTTGCTTTTTCTGGAAGCTTTCTGAGAGTTGGGGTATATCTTGGCAAGTCTCTGGTTCTCAGAAAGTTGCGACTTGTAAGGCCATGTACATTAACCGTGTTTTCTACATACATACTTATGGTTTTCCCAAAATTTTGGTTAGAGATGCAGTTTTTGTACATCTGTTAAAAGATTATTTGAGATGGGAATGGTCTGTAAATTTTTTTCAATAAATACCAAAATAGAGTTTATAGAGTGCTATTTCCTTGTCATTCTTGAGCACAAATTTGGTACCATAAAGACCAAATGGTCCCAATGATTGCACCTTTTAATTTATTTAGAGAACAGTCTTTTCATAGATTGTATCTCACATAGCAAGTATCAGCTAGGGGTGCCTAAATGTTCACGCTCGTCTTGCTATTCTTTATTATTTGTAAAAGTTTCTTTAGATAGAGCCACTCTTTTCATTTTTCTCCTATTAAATACTTAACTTTTACTTTGGTATTCTCTTTTCTGAAACTGAATAAACATGTCATGGATATCAATTACATCAAGATCTTCATTTGCTGCAAACCACTGCAAACATTGATTTTGCTTTTATGCCTCTAGTATATGTCTGGAAGAATTTGTCTACATTTCCTGGCTTGGCATTTCTGCCACTTCCTATACTTGTCAGTCGCCTGAGCCATTTAGTAGATTACTTTGCTGTCCCCATTTTTCTCAAGTACATCATCAACTTGCAACAGACAACCTCTGCAAGGCTAGTGTCGATCTGAGTGCTTTTGCTGTTCTGCATTCATCCTTTACCACATTATTACCAAAAAATATACAAATTATTTTTGCCAACATTTTATATTTTAGGGACAGCAGATCGGTTACATTTCTATTCATACTCTCTCTTTTCCTTCAGTGAGTACTTCTGTTTATTACAGGAACATTTCTGTGGCTTAGGTCAAACTTCAAGTGGGTTCTCAGCACTTCCAGGTAATATCCACAGTATTTCCCAGTCAATTCACTCTAAAGTAGACTCAGCTGATGACTTTGCTTTTTATTTCACTGAGAATATATCAGTGAGAAGAAAACTTTATCCTCCTGCCAACAACTTTACCACATACATACCTATGTACCTGTATACTCTGTTTCCTCCTGCTACAAAGCATCGAACAGTCCTATTCTTACTGAGGGCACTATACTTACATATTTGATCTCATTCAATTTCTTCTACTCAAGGACTTTTGCTTCTGCAAATATATTACCTCTTTTCTGCATCATCAAAATTTTCCTATTAAAGGATTATTCCCACTACCTTGCAAACACAATATAATATTTTCCATGCAAAACAAACAACATACACACAATTAATAGCGGGCTGGTTGCCCTCATTTTTCAATCGTTCTAATTTTACTTCAGTTAGACATTAAAATTAAACATATTGCCAACACATATACATTAACAATGTCACTTAATGGAATATCATGGCCCCAACTTTTTTCTATGCACTGTATATACAAATTCTAAACATAGATCATACTCTGTTAAAAGGTAAATATCAGATTGACCAAGAACACATTTATATTATTAGATTATCACCAAAAGGAAAATATATTTAAAATTCACACAATTTCTAGATTCCTAAATCTAGGACTAGAGTTTGAGAAACATTTCAAAAGAGGGTGGGGAATTAACTCCAAAGCTTGGGTCAGTAACAAATCTGGATTTATTTGCCCTGAGTGCCCCTGAGCACATCTTTCTCATGGATATAGAGAAGAGGACTGCTCATGGATTTGCATATTCAGGATCTAACCAAATGCTCTTGTATATTTTCATTATCAATGTTCAGTATTAAAAATGACCCTTTTATACATCTTTAGGTCGTGATTGTCACTGACAAATATAATATAATCACTCAAATGGAATCAGACCTTGTGATCATTCCACTAAGTACAGCAGTTAGTGTGGTATAATAGATAAAGCAGAGAAAACAAAGCACAACACTCAGGAGGCTGAGTGCATCCAGGCTTTATGTTCTTTGCAAAATTGTTTTTGTCCTTTACAAAATTGTTTTCCTTCTCTACAGACTGACAGTGTTCGATTAGATGATCCATATGCTCTTTTTCACTCTGAAACTCAAGGAATATTTTTTTTGGCCAACAATATTTAAAACTAACCTTTTATTTTCAGCTCTTCTAGTTACATTTCAGAACACCGTTATAAGTGCTTAATATGGATCATGTAAAATTTAATCCTCACAACAACCCTTTGAATTTTGGTACAATTAATATTGCAGATAAAGACACTGACAATTAAAAAGCTAATTAAAATGCTCAGAGGATCTCAGTTGGTAAGCGGTGGAGCTTACCTTGCCATCTAACACAAAAACTGAGATCTCTTAATCATCTCACAAGCCTACCTCTCCCAAAGAGTGGGCAGAATTGTAGAGTGAATTATAATATAAGTAGAATGAAATACTGTTTAATGAATATCTGTGGTGGGATTAAATTTTGAGACTTTATAAACCTGGTAATTTCCTTACTCTTACTCATAAGAGGCAAGCATTTCTTCAGGGCAATGATTATGTAGACTATAGAGAACAATGAGCCAGATTTTTGGCTTTTGAATATCTAAATTGACTTTTTAAACTATAGTGAGTTAATTAGTTTTTGAGTCAGACTTGTGATATTTAAGAGCCAGGATTTTAAACTTTTAAATAGTTAGGCTCCTAGGAGTACTGAAATGAAGTTCATGTCTTTATCAATGGATTTAGAAGGGCATGAGAACAAGTCTACATCTTACTCAGATATTAGGAGGTACACTAGCCTAGACAGAGAAGAAGAGTCAGAAAGGAAGGAAGCTAGAGCTGAGGAAAAGGGATCTATGACCTATTCTCCTGGGTCTGAAAATATTGGGGAAGGAGCAAGTGATAGAAGCTCCAAATAACTCTTCTAGGGAACTAGAGAGTAGTGGAGATGTAGGTTGATATTTTTGGCTGGAACCCTGGGAGTGTCAGCCTCTCAGAAGATCCTCATGGAATGGTGATATCTATGAAATAGATATCTAGAGTGAATATGCCTCCATAGAAGATCCAGGGGGTTGGAGGCAAACTCCACAAATTTCTGAACTTGTGTCAACATGGAAGAACACTTCATTTTTCCTGTGCTGTCACAGAGTGTGTGGAAGTTAGGTAAGAGGGACTTTAATCTGGGGGTAGACTCAAGTTTAGGATAAGGAGAATGCAGAGTAAAAGGGCATCAAATAGAGGGACCGGGAAAGGTGGATGGTGATAACCTGATGTCAGAAGAAATACAGAACTATCAGTCAATATGGAGGAGGTTATAGAATAACAAGTAACTGACTTCCCAATTACCATGTATGTACCCGAGGAAGTTAAATGTGTTTCAGAGAAAAGAGGAAGGGGTGTCAGATCCTGAAGTGACTGCATCCATCTTGAACTGACTGAAAACATTTTGGCAATTGAATTAAATCTATTATGTTTGAGAAACTGACTAGGAAAAACTGGAGTTAACTGAGTTAAGTTTTCTATCATCATGTGGAAGAAGGGCTTGAAATAGAAACCGAGTTCGGTTTGGAAAATATAAAGCAGTTAAATATTTCCTGTATTTTTAGATAAGTAGACTAACAACATCATAGTAAAGAAGGGAGACTATATTGAGAAATTAGGGAAAACTTCGCAGAGGATTTGGGTTCTGAATTGAGCCTTGAAATGTGAGTAGCATTATTAGACAAAAAAATATGGGAGAGAGGCAGGGGTGGAAACTGTATACCAGCTGCAGACAATATGAACAAAGAAGGCACATAGCTGCGAAAACTGTTGTCTTCAGGGACCAGTGTGACTAGAGCATAGGGCTTTTGGAGGGCATAGCAGGATATATAACAAGAAAAGTTGTTTTATCATGAATGGAAAAGAACACTATTCTTATGAGTTTGGATATTTTCCTACCTGCAGACAATGAGAGGCTGTTGAAAGGTTTTGAGCAGGGAAGAGATATAAATTGCTTGCATGTTCATAAGTTACTCTTCTAAGTACCATGCTGGTTTATCCAACTTCCTACTTGACATTCCCACTTGGATGTCTCACAGACAGGTAAACTAAACCAGTTTAAGGGTAAATTCTTGACTTCCTTCCATATCTTCTCTTTCGGGCTTCTCTATTCCAGGAAATGACACTTTCTTTCCTTTATACGTTCATGCCACAATGCCCCTGCTCCATTTACCCCTCTATATTTAGCTTTTTTTCCCCACTGTGTCAACATTACTAGCAAAACAGATTTCAAATATGCACACTTATCTTCATCTTCCCTGCCTTCACTTCTAGTCCAAGTCACCAGCTCTCCTCATCTGGATCCTTGCAATTGACTCTAACGTACTTTTCTCCATCTTCTACTCTTGCCTCTTTCAATCCATTTTTTCCCATTATAGCAAGAAAAACATTTCTAAAGCCAAAGTAAGCTCATGCATGCTCTGCTTAAATTCCTTCAGTCTCTCCTTATGACCCTTAGAAAAAATCTCAAATCAACATTACCAACAGGCCCTGTGTTATATGCCCCTTGGGTACCTTTCCAGTGGCATCTCTTGCCTCTCCTTACTTTACCCCTTAATCTTCAGCTATACTGACTTTCTTCCAGTTGCTGAAATGAATTAAGCTCTTTCCTAGCTGATGGTATTTTCACATATTCCTCTCTTCCAACTCTCTTTCTGGTAACTTTAAACATCCTTTGGTTTCAATTAATATCATTCCTAGAGAATTCTGCTTTGAATCGCAATTCAAATTAAGACCTTGTTTTAACGTTCATCACATCATTTCCTTTTTTACATCACAGCTTATACTTATATATTAATTTATTTGCTGATTTGTTTAATGTTCGGCTCCCCTGGTAGATTATAAACTCCATAATCATATCTATTCTGTTTTTTGATCAGTCACTAGCTGCTATCCCAAGGATTGGCACAAGTAGGTTCTTCTTAAAACCTGATGAATAAGTGAATAAAGGAATGACAGTCAATGATGTGAAAGCCAGGTATCAAGTTTGAAGAAAGAAAATCTGTTTAAAAAACTTGGTAATAAAAAATAGTGAAAAGTTGGAATTTGGTGCAATTGTATGCTATAGAAAAACAAGATAAAAATTTATCATTTTCATTTCATGAGGTAGGTGGTCCTAGACAAATACAGCGGCTCCACACTCATCAGATTCCTAGCTGCCATGTATTTTACTGACCTGCTTTCCCAAGCATGGCACTATCTGAACCAAGATGGACACACAGGTTCTACCAACAGGGCTACATCCCAGGCAGTAGAGAAATGGAAGGGGAGGCAAAGGGCATGCACCCTCTCTTTAAGGTTTTCCAGAACGTCCACAGAACACTTCTCTTTACATCGTGTCGGACAAATATTAAGTGGTCATAACTCTTTTCAAAGGCTCTAGGAGTATGTTTTCCCAGAAATGATTGGGGTTCTGTTATCAAGAAAGAAGGAGAGAATGAGAGTGTGGGTGTGGACCATGAGCAGTCTCCACCACATTTTGGTTATAATGAAAACAGAGAGAGTAGAACAAACATGAGCCACCTTTTAGAAGTCTTGAGCACTCAGTTCTGATTAGATGAGCTCCACTATATCTCATTTTATAAATGAAAAAATGAGGTCAGTTAGAATGAATATCTGTATCTACACACTTTCTTACTTCCTGTCACCCTAATAACATAAGGCTCATTCTGGTCAACAAATGATTTCATTTATGTTGACATTTTCAACAAATTTCATTTGAACTAAAACTTAATGAGGAATTCACAAAACATCCTCAAAATGCTTAAGCAGTTTGCACAGTGTAAATATTTAAGACAAATATATCCAAATATATCAACACTGACTGCCTCATCTTTCTCATAGATAAATCCAAACATATCAATGGGGGCAGTGAAAAGTCAGCTATCTTTGCTCAGATGTTGTTTAGCATATCCCCAGATGGAGCGGAAAACATTTTGGGGGTGTTCTTTCCTTTCGGTTAATCCTTTTTATCATTGTATAATGTTTCAAAATTTGGAGATATAATCTTGCTAATAGAAAATGTGCCTAATTAAAATCTCATCCACATAAACATGTTTTGCTCACAAAACAAATTTTTAAAGTAAGATGAAAGGCTGAAATATCATCTACTATTTTTGTGTTTTGTTATACCTTATTACAATTAAATAGCATTCTGTGCTTACAAAATATCTGTACAATGTGTAGAGGTTTATCTTCTGATCATGTCCTTTGTTTTTCCTTTTGGGCAAATTTGGAACTTTTGGTTTAGTAATAACTTCTCATCTCAAATAGAAGCTTTTGTCAAAATTCTATCACATTGATGTACAGTAATGTAGTAACATAATCCATATTCATATAGACATAAAACCATGACAACATTAAAATAAACCAAATAACAATCAATTATGGAGTATTTATAGAAGTGTAGGCAGTGACCTTGGTACTTGACATGCATTATCTACTTGAAAATGATCGGTGATCATTTTCACATTTCATTGATGAGGAAACTAAATTAAAGCTATTAAGCATTATATCCAAGAATATAAAGCTCACCGAATCAAACCAAGTCTCTGTGACTCAGGTCTTATCCCGTTCTAGACTGTGTGCATATCTGCCTGCCTTCCCCTTAATCTTGATGGACATTTGTCTTGATGGACATTACATTAATTAAAAAACCCAGAAAATATATCTAAGGATATCTGGCTAATTTTTTTTTTCGCTTTTATGGAAGGTGTGGGTTCACACCTTATCAAAAGTTTTTCACTTGAGGTCATTGACCCCAGTGGGTTCCAGAATATGCTTTGTGACTATAAACTTCCTGAAATTCTAAACATTTATTTAGGGAGAATGTTTATAGCCTTCATCAGATTCTCACAAGGATCTTTGATTACTAAACACCTAAAACTCTAAAAAATCAATAAATATTCATGAATGATCAACATGACAAGCTGGTAAGAAACATGTTCATATATTCCTTTGAAACACGGCACTGCTCTTTTTAAGAAACTTGAGTGGGTGAGCGGGTGAGACTTGTTGAAATATATCCACTACTTTAAATTACTATCGGAGAAAGGTCAAGTCAGTATTCACTAGAAGCCTGTTGCTCCATTGGGTGGTTCTGGAGTGTGTGGTAAGAACACAGAGGTGTGAGGATTGAATTCTACTTGGACTCAGAACCTTCCCTCTCTGACTTTTGGTTAAGTTTCTTAATAATTCTCTCCTCAGTTAAAAAAAAATTTTGGATGATGGTATAAGCCCTGTCTAAGCAATTGCAAATGAGATAATATATATAACAAACAAACACAATTATCATTAACAGCAAATTGAATTTCTGAACTTCTCTACTTCATTCTAGGTTTTATAATGACAGAGTAAGCAAGTCATTTTACTGATCTGGGACCTCAGTTCCTCTTAGGAAAATAAGAATCCTCTCCTCTGCTCTGCTTCCCAAAAGCAATGTTTGAATAACAATAACAATAAAGTGATATTTAAAGGCTATTTCTTCAGTGAAGCCGGCCTATCTGAAATAGTATCAAGTTCATTAATGCAACAATGAACTAGATGCCTAAACTAGATGTTTTTTAACTAGATGCTTAAACTAGAACTGGAATTGGAGTAGTAAACTAGATGCACTGAGTACTTTTAATTCGATAGTTAAATAAATTAAATTAGTTCAATAAATTTGCGTAATTCAATAATCCCTTCTTCCTTGACCATGATCCATTCTTCCCCATCCGAAGTTATATACGCTATCCATTTATTTCTTTGCCTGTTATTTCTCTGCCCCACTACAATGGAAAATGTATGAAGTCAGGGAATTTTTTGGTATCAGCAGTGTCTAGAATAGTGCCTGGAACACAGTAGGCACTAACAAATATTGTTGTATGGATGTTGGATAATTTACATGAACAAAATGCTTTGATACAATGAAGGAAAAATATTATCATTTACATGAAAAATTTTATTACAATTACCTCTTCCCTTATTTCTCTGTTATTTAATTATTTTTCTCCTATGGGCCTTTCCTTTCTTCCCAACTGTTAATGAGTGCTCCCTTAATTTCTTATTACTTGCACCACAAATCTCCTCTTTCATCTCTGTTGGGCACTGTCATGTCACTGCTGCAAACATGACGCAAGGAGCCAGAGCTGCGTGGTGACAATGGCTCAAGCTCTGTGGTCAGTCACGTGTGAGCTCCTGACTCAGCCACTAACTAGCTGTGTGTCCTGGGAAAACGTGATTAACGTTTTTAACCCTTATTCTTTTCTAACCTGTAAAATTTATTTTTCAGTTTAGAATAGAGCAAGAGAAAGAATATAGGAAAAAGGGAATCACAAAACTTACCTTGGCTAGACAGTGGGGATTAGAAAATCATAAAAAGGAGTGTTCACAGACTAACCTTGATGACAATTGGCAAAAGGAGTGAATTTTAAAGTCATGGCATGGATCTCAGGTTTAAGTTTCAGCAGCAGCCTTTATAACAGAAAAAAGCTGTTATATCCATTAGTAACTACATCAATAAGCCCTTCTGTGGTTGTTCTTACTATTTGGACTTTAACAAATGCCTTAAATATGTGTGTTCTTCAGGGAACGTTTGACTACATTCTGAAGCACCTCGGGTGCTCCTACGTGGGCAGACACAGATTGCTGGGGCCAGATGGGCCTGTGGACTTTAAGTATAGTGGCATACTAACACACCTTCTCAGACTAGTTCTTCCATCCAAAAACTCCTACTTGGTGCATATTCCTCCTTTAAACCGCAGCACATAAATCATTCCATGCTGAGAGCTCTAAACTTACTCAATAGGAAGGTGAAGATATGTGGGATAATTCTGGGAGAAAATCAAGTTATTATAGATGCTATTTTAGTAAACAACTTTGATGGGAACAGAAAGTCCAAAAGTCAATTGTGTGCCAAGGTGGAGTTAATTTCTCACTTTTGAATACCAATTAAACATATCTTATTGAAGTCTTTTGGGATGATGGGTCCTAAAATGGTGGAGGCGTGTGGAGGGGTAGAATGAAAAAGGGTTAGGAAAATGTTACTGGATGAGTCTGTGAAAATGATCTTCCCACAGGAGTTGTGATGTGATGCCCATTTTCCCATGACTTCACAGATTTTAACAGGACTGATGACAAAAGAAAATGGTCTTTCTTTTTTATTTTTTGACCTATTTTGCTATCATGATGTTTACACTTGGGCCTTGATTCAGTTGGTCTTAATGGAAAACAATTTAAGAAGCAATGAAGTTAAGTTGTTTGCTTATTAGGGCAAAAAGGACGCTGCACTTATCTGCATACATATTTATACCTGTATAGGTAATTTGTCTCAAAATGATAGTAAAATTGTAATTGGTTTGGATTGCCAAAATTTAAGTCTATGCCATTTTTGTCATAGAGTGGTGGAAAAAGGCTGCAAGGTCTGTTGAAATATGAGAGTATACCAGTTAATTTGGATGCATTGCCCATTTCTTCTCATCATTTGTATACATTAATGGTGTATACAAACACCTGTGACTCTTGTCTCTCTGTTTTTTGTGGGACAAGCTTGAATTGCCTGGTTGTTAACAATTCCAGGAGTAGACCTTAACCAATGCTGGACAGGAGTTGGTGGATAACTACCCCAGCATTCTTTCCCCTTGGGTGGGATAACTATGAAGCTTACATTATTGGGTCTCCCAGAAGTCCCCAACAGGACTGAGCCCTAGCTGTGCAGCACACTGTGATAATCTGCTCATTGACAATCTACTCATTACACACTCCGTATAAACTTCCTTTCCTGTCTCACTCCTCTACCCCAGTGCTTATGCTTCCTGGGATCACTTATCAAATAAACTATTGATATTTCACTCAAATAATTATCTTTAGCTCTCCCCCCAGAGGGATCCTAACTGAAGACATGGAGTCATAAAAAGATGCAGAAGCGTTGTGGGCAGGATTTCAGAAAGAGTAACTTATGGATAAGGGTAGACCATTTCATTTGTTCATTTATTCATTCATTCACTTCCTCATTCATCATTTACTTGATAAGAGTCTGTAATGTTACCATAATTAAGGTAGGCCTTGTAATGACTAATAATACTTCACTCCCATTCAAGGGAAGCTCACGGTTAACAAAATATCTGGCCTTTGAACGCTTTAAAAGGCTGACACTATTACAATTTTTTCCCCTGTGCTAGGAACCAAACTCTAAATTGACAAGGTGGAATAAGGGGGATTGGCTAATTCTTCCTTTACAAATAATGGAGGTTTTAAACATAAGCACAGGGCAGAGCTAAAACAGGACCCTGTCTGTGTAGACTACCATTTTTGTTTCATATGCAAAGGGAAATCATTGCCATATGGACTCTCTACACCCAGCTCATAAGGGTGGCATTAGTAAATTCTTTTTTTGTGGATTTCCTGGATTTAAGATGCTCCATAAGTACAAGGCATTATGTTCTCAAGTCTTACTATATTTCTTCTGTAAAAAATCACACAGGTTTTGTTTAAACTGGCATGTAGGAGGTTTTAGAAAACACATTTTATTCCCACTCTCTTGTTCTGTTCCCTCAGTACCATCTGGTATAAGGGAGTGCCTCCTTAATTGACACTAATGACTGGGAGATCCATTGCAAATTACTGAATTTTGCAGATTAGCAAACATGATTATAAAAATCAAGGAGTCTGCATTGAACTAATGTACTTCGTTGAGAACTAAGAAAAAAATTTAAACACATTATTAGAGCTTAATCTTCTAATATAAATAGATACTTTATAGGGGTTGACTGGGCCATTAGGGAACACAGGAACATAATGTTCTGTGGAAAAATCAGTTGCAATCTGAAAAGAAAATGTCCTCATGCTTTATGCTTTTTCTGAACGTTACCAATATTCACACTACACATGAACTAAGAGTAAATTAGAGTCGTCCCATAAGAATCTTAGAGGTCATCTTGTACCATTTGTTCTGATGTACGAAATGCACAGAGATTATTTGTGCATGTGTGTCTCTTTATGTTGTGCCTTACTGCTTTATAATAACACTGCTTATGTTAATGGAAATTTTGTGGTTTGTAAACATTTTAAATGTCAGCTGTTGAGGCTCTTAATGCTTATTATTCCAATTCCCATTTCTGTGTTAGCCTTGCTCTTTATCGGGCAATAAAATCTCTCGCTTCCTCCCACACACCAGTGTAAATAGTTTAACACACACAACCCATATTGCATACAACTTTCTTAGGCCCAGCTGTGTGTGCCTTTTGCATCCTTCAGGAATTCAATCAACAAGAGGGGTAAGGGGAGAAGGAAGGGAGGAGGAGAGAGAATGAATACAGAGGAGACAGTCACAGCACAGATAAGTCAGAGATTTTTTTTCTACCTTTAAGTATTGTCCTAAACAATACTGTGTATTATGAAGGAATAGTATTGCCAGCTTCTTTTCAAATAAAAAACTCTTTGAGATCATGTTGAAGTTAGGTGTGGAATTTTGAGCTCCAGAGGTTGTTGCTCTGACTGAGCTACTTTTCTGATCACAAGGAATCTAGGATGAAAAAGGCCCAGTGCCATTTACCTCACTGTGATATAGTCAAAAGCCACAGGAGGAGCATGCCCAGGAGAGGTAGTCAAGAAGTCACCCCATGTTCCCTCTCCAGCTGGGAACTACACTACGAAACATCCTGCCTTGCGTGTGATATGAAGTTAACACTTCTGAAACTAGAAGCAAGAGGAACAAAGGATGTACATCTGACTGTGTGAATTAAGAGAAATAATGTCATTTAAACAAATAAGAACTTACTTAAGCCATTACTTATTTTTCTTCGTCTAGATTTCTTCTAGTAGAAACTCTTAATCCACATTTGTTTTAAAATAAGCTATCTTTAAAAATTAAAATTAAAAAGTATAAAAGCAATTTAAAAACTTTATTATGGTATGTTTATGATTCAATTAACAATATATTAAACTTACTGCAAGAAAAGAATTAAGATAGAATGCAAATGCATGGCACAGTTTTACCTTTTTTTTCCTTACTGAATCTTTTGTAATCAGGTTCTGCTGAACTTTCTCATTTCTCACTGAGCAAGTTGGAAAAGATTAGAAGAGATTATTTTAGTTTTAGGTATTATGTGGATTTAGCTTTTCCCCCCTTCATTGTAATTCTTTAGAGTACTTTCTCTAATGTTGTATTCTCTTTTCTGTTTTAAACACTGTTTTTAACAATTTTAAACACTGTCAACATTTTTGTTTGAAAGCTGTTCAGTAGTGAGAAAGTCATGAAACTTGACTCTTAAAGGATTTTAGATTATGAAATGTAAGTGACTTAGTCACTGAATGGATTATGCTTATAATAACTAAAACATCAGAGATCAAACGTATATGCTTAGGTTTATTTAAATTAATCCAGGGAAATTTTTGATAAAAATGCATCATTAATTTATGCTCCTTAAAAACAAACAAAATAAAGCAAAAGATAATTTTTGAGCGCTTCATTTGTGCACATTTCTACAACAGTAGGGAAAAAAGTCAATCTGCATATGAATGGCTAGAATAATTAATTTTTTCCTATGGTTTTCTAGCACAAAATGTATCTAGTTCATGGCGTCTTGACTTTATTTTTGAGTTTATATTGGTTCACCCCACTGAAAGAATTGAGAAAAACACAATACAAAAGAGGGGTTAATTGCCTAAGCTTGCATGAGTAATGCCTGGCAGCCTGTGGTAACACTGAATTAATTGAATAGGAAACCAACCAAGAGTTGGGTGATGCAGGCTTAAATAACTATGGTGGATAAGGATGTATAGCATATTTTCAGGAAAGAAAAAGGAATCAGTGATGCACCAATCAATACAAGGAAAAGTAAAAGACGTGGTGAATGGAGAGAAGCTCTAACCTCTTTTCCTAATGAAAACGTTCTCTTGATATGAATAAATAAGTTGGTAAAGGAAGGAGCTGATGCTGAGTCTTGTCTTGGTATTCCTGTCTGTCACCGCTACGGTTGAAACGCAGTCATTTCTAAGAACTTGAGAGGTATACCCCAGCAGTCACCATAATGTTTACCCGCAGGGAGTTGGGCCCAACAAGTCCAGCAACCAAATTGGCTTAAAAACATTTCATCTCAAAAGGTCCCTGTCATGTTCAAAAAGAGCAAATCATCTTTAATCTACTGTTTAAATTGAAAGTGAAAGACAGTAGACATTAACCTGAGGTCTCCACTCCAGTCACATTGCAAAATTGCATTAAAATGCCCCGGGTAGAATGACAGTCTATAATGGCACTCTGTGCTGCTGCTCTAAAATATTAATCATTGTCTTTGTAGGCGTGGAAGATGGTATGCCAGTGAAAAAATATTATAACAAATGCAGATGGTAATAGGGACCTTCCCCTTGAGCCTTAGGAAATGTTCTAAGCAATGAGGAAAAATATTCAGACCAGAAAAAGACCCTAATTATTGTATAATCAGATTCCTCTGTACTTAGGCAACACTCATTGCTTCTATCTCACCCAGATTCTCTAATGTAAGTATATATTATTTCCATTTCAAAGATAAAACACTAAGACACATTTCTTTTTGCCATGGCTTGATACATTAACATTCTTAGTAAAATAGAACCAAAGTTGAAGAGAAGATGGACTAAATCACCAAGGAAGACTCAGAAATTAATTTCTGAGGCAGGTTAATAACACTGAGCTCTTCAGTCTTAGGCTTTTGCTTATTCTGTCACTTCCTACTGCTTCTTTCTTTTAATCAGTCATGAATCCTTCCAAAAGGATTGTGTCACAGTTAAAGATGTTCGCTTAAACAGCGTTGTTTCTGAAACCATGTGGGCATAAAATTGAGTCACGGTACAGGGTGAGGCATGGGCTCTCATGGTGTCCAGGGGCAAAGGACCCGGGCACTTTGTGGGCTGTTGTGAGGCTCACTGGAGTCACAATCTGCTTACCAACTTAAGCAGCTTCTAGCGTTTGCAGTATCAGCCACTTGGACTCTTGCCATCCATTCGGCATCTTCCAACACTCTCAAATCACTCCTGAGACAAAGGTAGACAAGGAGTCCTACGAGAAGAGGAAGAAGCTTAACAGCACGTCACTTGAGTTCCTGGGCCTTCTCTAGCTTTGCGCCCTAATTTGTAACGACCAATTGTTACCTACCCTTTCAAGCAGGGCTCCAACAAGGGCCCTCCTGCCCGGTGTCACCCTCGCCAATAGACAGAGTTCGGTTCAGAAGCAAAGGACAGCGTTTTTCTTTAATCAGAGGATGGAGAGGTGCGAGCTCACGCTCTAGAGCACATGCTGTTCCCTCAGGCAGAGCGGCTTTCCCGGGTTCTCCTCCGCGGGGAGGGGGTGGAGCTCTCGGCGGGCACAGTCTCGCTGCTCACAGCGCCGGCGCCTGCGCGCAGAGCTGACGCAGCGTCTCTGTGCACAGCCGGCCGCCGCCATCTTGGCTTGTGGTGGTGTGCGCAGCGCTTCTCCACACAGGCGCCGAGGTGTGTCCCCGCGGCGGTTCTGCGCCGGGAAAGCCAGTCCGACGAGTCAGGTGCAAGGCCTCTGCACACGGCCCCCTACAGGCAAGTGAAACTGGACTAAGGACAAAACAAGAGGTTAGACCTTATTTTATCATTTAGATTCCATCTTATTTTTCCCGGAGACCTCAGTGGGCTTTGCCAGGAACATAGGCTCCAAACTTCCAGCTGCTTGTGGTGTAGAAGCAAGAATGTGGGCTGTAGTTTCACTGAAGTGGTTGCACTCGACAATTTTCTTAACCTCTTTGAGACTTACTTGCTTTATATGTGTTTTGACACGTACTATAAAACCCAGTTCACAAGGTTGCTTTGAGGACTTCGTATTAATGCTCCTGGCACAGTCCCTGAGAGTGTGGAGCTCACTAAATGTTTGTTCTTTATTTGCAATAACTGTACCTGAGTCTGAACGTTTGTGGTGGTGGCAGAGACTGTTCATTTTCAGACAAAATCTCCAGCTCCCAGAAAATTGCCTAGAACGTGACAGGAACTCAGGAGATAAGAGGTCTCATTTCGTAGCCTCGCCTCATGCACAGCGCTCCACACACACTGCCCTTTCCTCTTTCCCTTGAATCTTTCAAGCTCCTTGCCACATCTTTTGCATTTTACAGCTGCTCTTTGCTTTTCTGGAATGTCAGTTCACAGCTCTAGATACTGTGGCCTCCTCTTTGTCATTTGGGTGCCAGCTGAACTGCCTAACTCCTTGGTGAAGCCTTCCCAGTTATATTTATATACAAACAGCTTTCCTCTTAAGTGAGGAATCCCCTCCAAGTCCACACTTTCTGTGTGATCTTGTAGACCTAACCACAGACCATAACAAGGGTGGGGTGACAGTAGAACATTCGCCCTCTGCACACCACAAGTGCATTGCAGTTTTCTGGAGCGAGTTGCAGACAGGAGTCAGCCCCTCCCTCCCCCACACCAGGTCAAGCACGCTCATACTCTCAAATGCCTGTTCCTAGCCCAGGCTTCTCCATTCTGAGGTCTCTTTCTTGGGGACCTTGGCTGAGGCACGTGTACTTTGACACAGCATCTTTCTCCTCCTAGCCCTTCCCCCTCTACCTTCTCCCAGCCCATGGATCTAGAAAGAGAAAGAAGCATTTCTGTATGGGCTCCTCTTCAGTGAGATGATTCCCTCATCTGTGCTTCATCCATCTGACACTCACCCTGTGCTTTCTGTGGGGAAAAATGGAACATTGGTAAACTGATGCTTCTTTTTGCCTCTTGCTTGCACTGTTTCAATAGGTGAATAAAGGCTTGATTGTTATTTTATGTTTGCTTCATTGCCCATGAGCAGTTGACACTAAGAACTTATCAATATTTGAAATTATCTTGTTTGTTTATTGGTCTTGTTTACTGCCTCCATTTCTTGACTTGAATGCAAGCTCCACGATTCTAGGGACTCTGTCTGCTCTGTCTACTGCTACACCTGCAGTACCCAGACGGGTACCTGGCATATATTAGGTCTTCAGTGGAAATAAGAACACTGAATACATGGCATACATACCTGGTAAACTCTACTTCATCTGGGCTCTTCCCAGCAGGCAGATCTGTGTGCACCATGCTTCTCACAAGGATAGGAATAAGATTCAGGCTGTTAATGCCAGTTCTCTGGTCTTCTTCATTTTCCTGATATGATCAATATTATACAGTAAATATACTCCACCTGCCTAGTTTTTTCATCCACTGCATCTTGTAAGACAACTTCAAACGACATTCTTTATAACATACAGTGGTCTACACTTACAGTTTCCATTGCCTTGTCTGCTACTGATGACTGATTGGCTGGGACATTCCTCAGTTGCTTATTAATTGTTGTTTCTTTTATTAAATAACCCATCTCTATAGGTCTTTCCTCTCCCATGTCCAGGGAATCTTACACTTGACCCAATTCACTTGTTACAACAAATGCTAAACTCAGAAAATTATTGACAATGGGTCAAATCCAGCAAGTGGCCTGTTTTTCTATAGTTCTGGAGCTAAGAGTGGATTTTACATTTTCTAAAGGGTTGTTTAAATAAAAGGAATACGGGATAGAGACAGTATTTGGCTAATAAAGCCTAAAATATTTACATTCTGTCTGGCCCTTTGGAGGAAGAGATTGCTGAACCCTGCTCTAAAGATATCCAGCCAGCCGGAATGCTAGCACCCACAGATCTACTTGCTATCAGCCAAAAGGCTGCACCAATATGGCTAGCTAGCCTTCAAAGAAGGCTATTTACCTAATTATTAGAGAAATTAGCTCTTCTGTCTTTGGCTTCTGTACCAGGAATTTAATCTTTTCAAAGTGACTTCCTTATATAAATCTGAGGACAAAGTTTCAGTTGCCACTTCAAATAGTAAGCCAACCCTACTATTTATTCTGTCTGTTCTTCTAATTACAGCAGAGCTTGAGGCCTCCTTTGGACTTGATAGTACAGTGTTTGTCACTTTTGCTCTCTGTCCCTAGGTGCTGGTGGCAATTATTTGCAGCAGTTTACTATCCATAGTATAGAAGGTCATTAATAAAATAGACAGTGCTAAGTTTCTAAATTTATGCTGGCAAATAAAAGAAGGGTGGGCCAAGGTGGGAAGTCAAGGGGATTATAAAAGTGAGAAAGACAATTTGCCAGGATTCATCCATCAGGAATATAAAACTGTGTAGACCTCCACTAAGTTTTCTGTTGTTTTGATGAAAATGCCTGAAAATAAAGAGTTGACTGCATTTGGAAGGCATAGAATTGTCCTTTTGGCTGCAAAGAGCAGTTACCTTCATATACTGTTTACCAAGCATTGTTCTAGGTACTAAGATGAAACAGTGAACAGAATAATGTTCACACCTTGACACATCATTTTAGTGTGGGAGGCTGACACATGTTAGGTGATGGTAAGTGTTATGGTGGTAAATAGAATAGAGTAAGGGAGATAGGAAGAGTCAAAGAGGGAATGTTGCTATTTTACGTGGAGAGTTTAAGGAAAGCCTGGCTGATGAGATGACAGAGTAGAGAGAGGAAGGAAGTGTGAGCATTGATATTGGGACAGGAGCATTTTATGCAGAAGGAACTGCAAAAAGCCAATATCAAGGTGGAAGCATGGTCTGTTCAAAGAATAGCAAGGAAGTTAATGCAACCAAGTAGTTAATGCAACCAAGTGGAGAAGGTGAGGTCAGAGAAGTGGCAGGGAACCAGATGTAGAGGATGTTATTGACTTTATTCTGAATGAGACAGGAAGTGATTGCAGGCTTTCAGCATAGGATTAAAATAATATGATTTAGACTTTAAAAGGATAGTGGGGACTTTTCTCTATGGAGAATAAATTTGAAGGCGGGGAGTTGGGAGAGCAATAGCCAGGACATGGAAGCAACCTAAGTGTCCATCGACAGATGAATGGATAAAGAAGATGTGGCTCATATATACAATGGAATATTACTCAGCCATAAAAAGAAACAAAATTGAGTTATTTGTAGTGAGGTGGATGGACCTAGAGTCTGTCATACAGAGTGAAGTAAGTGAGAAAGAGAAAAACAAATATCATGGTAACACATATATATGGAATCTAGAAAAAAAATGGTTCTGAAGAACCTAGGAGCAGGACAGGAATAAAGACGCAGACGTAGAGAATGGACTTGAGGACATGGGGAGGGGGAAGGGGAAGCTGGGACGAAGTGAGAGAGTGGCATGGACATATATACACTACCAAATGTAAAATAGATAGCTAGTGGGAAGCCAGCCGCATAGCACAGGGAGATCAGCTCGGTGCTTTGTCACTACCTAGAGGGGTGGGATAGGGAGGGTGGGAGACGCAAGAGGGAGGGGATATGGGGATATATGTATATGTATAGCTGATTCACTTTGTTATACAGCAGAAACTAACATAACATTGTAAAGCTATCATATTCCAGTAAAGATGTTAAAAATTAAAAAAAATGAAAATCTTCAGTGGCTGTAACAGTAAGCTTTCGATGCCCAAGTGTCTTGGGTTACTTTCTAGTTGTATCTGTTGAACTTTGCTGCACTCCCTTTATTGGCATCAGGCTTACCTAGGCCAGCTTCAGTTGGGATAATTGGAATAAATTAACTCTACTACATGCCTCCTACACTCCAGCAGGCTGTAGACCAGGCCTGGTGCTGACAGCAATGCAAGGGAGAGGGTAAGCTTACTCTTTCAAGCACTTTTCCAGCTTCTACTTAGTCACGTTTGCTACATGTTACTGACCCAACCAAGCCCCATGGCCAATCCCAGAACACTGCAAAACTAGATTAAAAAGATCATGGATGCATGATGCAGGGAAGAATTGAGGCCAGTTTTTGCAATCTATAGCAAAAGAATAAAGATGTTAAATACATGACAGTGCAACTTGGTACTCTGCTTATTGCTTGCTTTCTCTTTCTTTTTCCAAAACATAAACAA
This sequence comes from Monodon monoceros, assembly GCF_005190385.1. Classification (NCBI taxonomy): domain Eukaryota; kingdom Metazoa; phylum Chordata; class Mammalia; order Artiodactyla; family Monodontidae; genus Monodon; species Monodon monoceros. Next base: position 14,249,115 of record NW_021703777.1, read on the forward strand.
AGACAATTGGAATTGTGGCACCAATTAATTAACTCTTGACTTGGATTTTTATGTTCAGTTGGAGGTTTTATATCATTTTTTATTAATTAACTTTATTTACTGAGTTCAACCTCTTTGCAAACATCTGTATAAAGCATTGTCTTTTGTGCATGGCAGCTACTTAATGTTGGTTTAAGTAGCAGTCTTGGTCAGATTCCTTGTCTACGTAGCACCATTCCTTATTTGTCTCCATTATCCTATATCCAAGAGACGTTTTAGGTGAAGCAAGCATTAGTCTGCTTCTCCAGTCCCTGATGTTTCCTTGCATGGGAAAGGATCACTCATTGGCTAATATTCTTGCCCTCTCTAATCATATTTTGACTCCAGTTTAGGTGGAATTGATTTTTCTAACTAGTAAGCATGGGAGAAGAAACTGGGTACTTAACAATCCCATCCCTCTATTTCTCTTTCTTGTAAGAGAACAGACTCACATCAAAAATATTTTCACTCCACTCTGTTCCTCTAGGAAGTCTGTCCCTATGGGAAGAATTCTAGGTAACTTGTGGTTGAATTTAAGAAGCCCTCTTGCCTTCAGATACAAGCCAAGTCCTGTAATTCTCACTGAATCAATAAATGAGTTATTTTGGTTTCTATCTGTCTGATTCTGGTTCAGAACTTATGTGTGGAAAAAACATGCTATTTATGACTCTTTTCCTTAAAAACACCTCCAACAAGTCATATTTTATTATTCTACAATGACAGGTTGTATTTGTGATTAGAGGGTTAGTAGTCATGTGCATTTGATGTAATCCAAAGGAAAATATGTTGCCCAAACTACATAATCTGTGGCCCCATCAAACATTTTTTCCAGGATGGCAATGAATGCACAATACCAAACATTAGACTGAAAGTGAAAAATATAATTAATTATCTGATCTATAAAATGTTTAATATCCAGAACTTGAAAATATTAAAATGAGTGCCTTTCATGTGTTTCTTACAATGTCAGATTATTTCACAGAGTTTAATTCAAAATCACTTTTAGACTGAAAATTTCAGTAACCTCCATTTCCAATAACATGTTTCTTTTTATTTCCCAAATGATATACTAACTATAGTTTTTATAATGTATTTTTCTACAAGTATTTTCCCGAACAAGTTGTATAATATTAAAAAAGTCAAAGATGGCTTGCTAATCTTGCAAATAAAGATGCTGGATATAAAAATTTAAAGTGACATCAGCCCTGCCTCATCCTTGAAAATAAAGAATTTCTGTGATTTGATATGATTTACACTTGTTTGCTAAAAACTTATATTAAAGCTTATTTGTAACCATCAAAAAATATTTCCTGGTATGTACTATAAGGGTTTGTTTAAGGATAATTAAATTATAATAATTGGGTTCAAGGATTACTTATTTGGCTCCATGCAGAATGATGAGTACTATCAAACTGAATTAAACATTATGAATTGTGCTGTACTTTTTCATGACCTACGGTACTTTCCAGTGGTAAGCAAGGGTATAAGAAAGATAACATCTATCATATGTTATGCTTCACAAACTCTCCATAGAAATACAGAGTTCATTTTCTTTTCTGGTCAAAATTGTTTGGATAGGGTTTGCTACTGATATGAAATTTAAATAAAATTCTTCTCATGAATGGGAGGATTTTGTTTGTCAAGCATGTATTGTCTTTTTTGCTGATATAACCTCTGTTTTCAAGTGAATGACTTATTCCTCTTCAAAAGCTGATGGATTTTGTGAGGGGGAAAATAGCTACTATAGCTTTGAGAGACAACTATTTACCTTAAGTGCTTATTTCAATATTTTCTGATGCAAAGCTAAAATGCATCAAAAACAATTTTCCTGGTTTTATTTGTATCAGGTTTACCATTTTAGAAATGTACTAGGTATAGCAATTTGATGAAAGAGTTGTGGCTTTTCACAAAATCCTAAACTTGGCTTTTGATTTCAACATACTGAAATATGGAAGAGTGTGAGATAAAAAGTAATGTCGTTTGCCTACATGATATTTCATAGTGGGTTCTATAGTTGTACTACACAGCTGAGCAGCAAAACAAATATATACAGTACTTATATTGCATTATTTTCATATTACCTCTTTTATAGTATGAAAGTGACTGGTGTCTTTGATTAACCCAATTTCGGCTAAAAGGAGTTACAGCTTGTTTCACTCTATCTAAAAATGGTTTTAAATACCAACTTCAATCCAATATGTAAATAGCTATTACCTAGGTACTAGGGATAGCCTTCATTGTCATCAAAATTAAACCTTCATGTAGCAGAACGAAACAGACTTGTTCATCTTGTGAAGTAACACTGTTTCACGCTACGTAAGGATCCTAGAGGCTAACAAAAATTGCTGTGGATTTAAAGTCAAAATTTTTTTTGTTCATAGAAAATTATATTTATAGACCAAAGATTTAACATTTTAATTAGTGTTGTTAAGGTTGTTTTTATTTCAATTCACAGTTGCTATTGTGCTCAGATTATTTTATAGCTCATATAATTCAAAAGATAAGCATAAATTTTAAAAGCTTAAAAAGTTTACCATTGGGCTTCCCTGGTGGCGCAGTGGGGGGACGCAGGTTCGTGCCCCGGTCCGGGGAGGACCCCACATGCCACGGAGCGGCTGGGCCCTTGAGCCATGGCCGCTGGGCCTGCGTGTCCGGAGCCTGTGCTCCGCAATGGAAGAGGCCACAACAGTGAGAGGCCCGCGTACCGCAAAAAAAAAAAAAAAAGTTTACCATTAAAAAATTCTACAACTGTTTATGTACAATAGGTAAAACTGTAAAACAAAAATCACTTTTTAAAAAACAAATTATTGTTCTTTTATTTAATCACTGGACACATATTAAGTACCAACTTGTATGCTGGCTGCAACACTCAGTTTATGAGATACAAAATAAAATGTATGAGTGCGTTTAACCTTTTTACTTATATTAGGATACAGGTGTGGGTACTGTTATAATATCAGTTTTATAGATGAACACACTGAAGTTTAGCAGTGTTAATCAATTTCCAGACAGTACAACTGAAACGTGGCAGAGAATGAATCTGGACTCATGTTTTTTTTTTGTTTGTTTTTTTTTGCGGTACGTGGGCCTCTCACTGCTGTGGCCTCTCCCGTTGCGGAGCACAGGCTCCTGACGCACAGGCTCAGCGGCCATGGCTCAGGGGCCCAGCCGCTCCGCGGCATGTGGGATCTTCCCGGACCGGGACACAAACCCGTGTCCCCTGCATCGGCAGGCGGACTCTCAACCACTGCGCCACCAGGGAAGCCCCTGGACTCATGTTTTTGAGATTATATCATAAACACGTTTTTTACTGTATGCTTTATTTGTTCATTTTCCCCACCAAACTGTAATCTCCTTGAATTTTAAGATTGTGCTTCTGCATTTTCCTCCTCTTGCAGATGCTTCACATGATACATTATCTGACACTCACTAAATGTGTTAGAATAAATACTTGAGCAGTCTCAGTTGAAAAGTCCTTTTATCAGTGGGCCTTCCCTGATCATCCTACTTTAAATGATTCCTCCACCCTACCCTACCCCAGTTTTCCCTAAATTTAAACCCTGCTTATTTTTCTCATTCCACTTATGACTATTCAACATGTATACTATAGTGGTTTATTATTGTCTTTCTTCTGTCACTAGAAACTGAGCTCTATGAAATAAAGTAGTTTTGTCTATTTTATTCACTGCTGTCTCTGCTGAAGCAAAATAGTGCCTGGAACATAGTAGACATTTAAAAAATATTTGTTGGGGCTTCCCTGGTGGCACAGTGGTTGAGAGTCCGCCTGCCGATGCAGGGGACACGGGTTCGTGCCCTGGTCCAGGAAGATTCCACATGCCGCGGAGCGGCTGGGCCCGTGAGCCATGGCCGCTGAGCCTGTGCATCCAGAGCCTGTGCTCCACAACGGGACAGGCCACAGCAGTGAGAGGCCCACGTACCGCAAAAAAAAAAAAAAAAAAAAAAAATTGTTGAATGAAGTAATTAATGAGCAATCTGTTATTGGAGTTTAGTATAGATATCACCAATAAAAACAGCTTGGAAGCCAATGAAGAAGTCCAAGTGCTTAGTTCCACAAGTCAAGTAGTGGCAATGAAAGGAGGAGAGTAAATAATGAATCTAGGAGACGTTTAATTGGATAGGGAAAGTTTAATTGGTCTTGCTTATCAATTAGGTAAATATTAGACAACTCTTTTAAATGTGCAAAGACTTATTACATAACTTCAAATGGATTTATGGGATCTTAGAGTCAGAAAAGCTTAGATTCCAAAGCCATCTCATTTATCCCCTCAGTGTACAAAAGGACACTGAGGGTCTGGTCAGTTAAGTAATATACGGAAGGTATACCAGTCCCAAAATTCTCCCCATATGACATTGTTCTGAGATAGACAGCAGCAACTAAATTTATAATACATTGTAATTTTTAAAGGTACAATTTAGTGGGAAGATTTGGTTAATTTTGGTGCACACCAGAATCAATTGAGGGGCTTCCCTTGTGGTGCAGTGGTTAAGAATCCATCTGCCAATGCAGGGGACACCGGTTTGAGCCCTGGTCCAGGATGATCCCACATGCCGTGGAGCAACTAAGCCTGTGCACCACAACTACTGAAGCCTGCACGCCTAGAGCCCGTGCTCTGCAAGAGAAGCCACCGCGATGAGAAGCTCATGCACTGCAATGAAGTGTAGCCCCCACTCACTGCAACTAGAGAAAGCCCACGTGCAGCAACGAAGACCCAACACACACAAAAATAAAATAAATAAATGATTATTTAAAAAAAACTTTAAAAAAATCAATTGTGAAGTAATGACTCCTACTTAAGCCTTATACTAGCCATTCAACAACTCCTCTCTAATTCAAATGTCAATACAACAGATGGAATATAGAACTTTAGAATAGCAAAGTCTAACCCTGAACAACATTCTTATTAGGTAGTGAAAAAGTAAAATTACAAACTATAAAATGAAAAGAAATTTCATATCAAGGGTTTGATGAGATCATGTCTTTTGTACTTACATCTACTAAATGTTAAAGATTGATCTTTAGAGCCAACTGAGTATAAAGGCTTTTCTAATACTTAAAAATGTTACGAGAAAAAGTCTCATTTAGCATGATTGTAAATGAAATTAAAAAGGTCATTTAAGTGTACAAATTTAAAACATAGTATAGTAGAAACTCTAGCATTTTATTTTTTTTAATTTTTTATACAGCAGGTTCTTATCTGTTTTATACACATTAGTGTATATATGTCAATCCCAATCTCCCAATTCATCACACCACCCACCCCCCGCAGCCGCTTTCCCCACCTGGTGACCTGGCTTGTTCTCTACATCTGTATTTCTGCCTTGCAAACTGGTTCATCTGTACCATTTTTCTAGATTCCACATATATGTGTTAATATACGATATTTGTTCTTCTCTTTCTGACTGACTTCACTCTGTATGACAGTCTCTAGGTCCATCCACGTCTCTACAAATGACCCAATTTTGTTCCTTTTCATGGCTGAGTAATATTCCATTGTATATATGTACCACATCTTCTTTATCCATTTGTCTGTCGATGGGCATTTAGGTTGCTTCCATGACCTGGCTATTGTAAATAGTAATACAATGAACATTGGGGTGCGTGTGTCTTTTTGAATTATGGTTTTCTCTGAGGATATGCCCAGTAGTGGGATTGCTGGGTCATATGGTAATTCTATTTTTACTTTTTAAGGAAGCTCCATAGTGTTCTGCATAGCGGCTGTATAAATTTACATTCCCACCAACAGTGCAAGAGGGTTCCCTTTTCTCCACACTCTCTCCAACATTTGTTGTTTGTAGATTTTTTTATGATGGCCATTCTGACTGGTGTGAGGTGTTACCTCATTGTAGTTTTGATTTGCATTTCTCTAATAATTCGTGACGTTGAGCAACTTTTCATGTGCCTCTTGGCCATCAGTATGTCTTCTTTGGAGAAGTGTCTATTTAGGTCTTCTGCCCATTTTTGGATTGGGTTGTTTGTTTTTTTAATATTGAGCTGCATGGGCTGTTTATACACTTTGGAGATTAATCCTTTGTCCGTTGATTCATTTGCAAATATGTTCTCCCATTATGAGGGTTGTCTTTTCATCTTTTTTATAGCTTCCTTTGCTGTGCGAAAGCTTTTAAGTTTCATTAGGTCCCATTTGTTTATTTTTGTTTTCATTTCCATTACTCTAGGAGATGGGTCAAAAAAGATCTTGCTGCGGTTTATGTCAAAGAGTGTTCTTCCTATGTTTTCCTCTAAGAATTTTAAGAGTATCCGGTCTTACATTTAGGTCTTTAATCCATTTTGAGTTTATTTTTGTGTATGATTTTAGGGAGTGTTCTAATTTCATTCTTTTACATGTAGCTGTCCAGTTTTCCCAGCAGCACTTATTGAAAAGACTCTCTTTTCTCCATTGTATATCCTTGCCTCTTTTGTCATAGATTGGTTGACCATAGGTGCATGTGTTTATCTCTGGGCTTTCTTTCCTATTCCATTGATCTATATTTCTGTTTTTGTGCCAGTACCATATTGTCTTGATTACTGTAGCTTTGTAGTATACTGAAGTACGGGAGCCTGATTCCTCCAGTTCTGTTTTTCTTTCTCAAGATTGCTTTGACTATTCGGGGTCTTTTGTGTTTCCATACAAATTGTGAAATTTTTTCTTCTAGTTCTGTGAAAAATGCTGTTGGTAGTTTGATAGGGATTGCACTGAATCTGTAGACGGCTTTGGGTAGCATAGTCAATTTAACAATATTGATTCTTCCAATCCAAGAACATTTTATATCTCTCTATCGGTTTGTGTCATCTTTGATTTCTTTCATTAGTGTCTTATAGTTTTCTGACTACAGGTCTTTTACCTCCTTAGGTAGGTTTATTCCTAGGTATTTTATTCTTTTTGTTGCAGTGGTGAATGGGATTGCTTCCTTAATTTCTCTTTCTGATCTTTCATTGTTAGTGTATAGGAATGCAAGAGATTTCCGTGCATTAATTTTGTATCCTGCAACTTTACCAAATTCATTTGATTAGCTCCAATAGTTTTCTGGTGGCATCTTTAGGATTTTCTATGTATACTATCATGTCGTCTGCAAACAGTGACAGTTTTACTTCTTCTTTTCCAGTTTGCATTCCTTTTTTTTCTTTTTCTTCTCTGATTGCCGTAGCTAGGACTTCCGAAGCTATGTTGAATAATAGTGGCGAGAGTGGACATCCTTGTCTTGTTCCTGATCTTAGAGGAAATGCTTTCAGTTTTTCACCATTGAGAATGTTTGCTGTGGATTTCTCATATATGGCCTTTATTATGTCAAGGTAGGTTTCCTCTATGCCCACTCTGGAGAGTTTTTATCCTAAATAGGCGTAGAATTTTGTCAAAAGCTCTTTCTGTATCTATTGAGATAATTATATGGTTTTGATTCTTCAATTTGTTACTATGGTGTGTCACATTGATTGTTTTGTGCATATTGAAGAATCCTTGCATCCCTGGGATAAATCCCACTTGATCATGGTGTATGATCCTTTTAATGTGCTGTTGGATTCTGTTTGCTAGTATTTTGTTGAGGATTTTTGCATCTATATTCATCAGTGATATTGCTCTGTAATTTTCTTTGTTTGTGGTATCTTTGTCTGCCTTTGGTATCAGGGTGATGGTGGCCTCATAGAATGAGTTTCAGAGTGTTCCTGACTCTGCAATTTTTTGTAAGTCTGAGAAGGATGGGTGTTGGCTCTTCTCTAAATGTTTGATAGAATTTGCCTGTGAAGCCATCTGGTCCTGGACTTTTGTTTGTTGGAAGATTTTTAATCACAGTTTCAATTTCATTACTTGTGATTGGTCTATTCATATTTTCTGTTTCTTCCTGGTTCAGTCTTGGAAGGCTATACCTTTCTAAGAATTTGTCCATTTCTTCCAGGTTGTCCATTTTATTGGCATAGAGTTGCTTGTAAGTAGTCTCTTAATGATGCTTTGTATTTTTGAGGTGTCTGTTGTAACTTCTCCTTTTTCATTTCTAATTTTATTGATTTGAGCCCTCTCCCCCTTTTTCTTGATGAGTCTGGCTAAAGGTTTATCCATTTTGTTCATCTTCTCAAAGAACCAGCTTTTAGTTTTATTGATCTTTGCTATTGTGTTCTTTGTTTCTATTTCATTTATTTCTGCTCTGGTCTTTGATTTCTTTCCTTCTACTAACTCTGGTTTCTTTTTTTTTTTTCTTCTCTGTCTGGTTCCTTTAGATGTAAGGCTAGATTGTTTATTTGAGATTTTTCTTGTTTCTAGAGGTAGGATTGTATCGCTATAAACTTCCCACTTAAAACTGCTTTTGCTGCATCCCATAGGTTTTGGATTATCGTGTTTTTGTTGTCATTTGTCTCTAGGTATTTTTTGATTTCTTCAACTCAGGTTATTTAGTAACATATTGTTTAGCCTCCATGTGTTTGTTAATTTTTTCCCCCTGTAATTTATTTCTAATCTCATAGTGTTGTGGTCAGAAAAGATGATTGATATGATTTCGGTTTTCTTAAATTTACTAAGGCTTGATTTGTGACCCAAGATATGATCTATCCTGGAGAATGTTCTGTGTGCACTTGAGAAGAAAGTGTAATCTGCTCTTTTCAGATGTAATATCCTATAAATACCAATTAAATCTATCTGGTCTATTGTGTCATTTAAAGCTTGTGTTTATTAATTTCCTGTCTGGATGATCTGTCTGTTGGTGTAAGTGAGGTGTTAAAGTCCCCCACTATTATTGTGTTAGTGTCGATTTCCTCTTTTATAGCTGTTAGCATTTGCCTTACATATTGAGGTGCTCCTATGTTGGGTGCATATATATTTATAATTGTTATATCTTCTTCTTGGATTGATCTCTTGATCATTATGTAGTGTCCTTCCTTGTCTCTTGTAACATTCTTTATTTTAAAGTCTATTTTATCTTATATGAGTATTGCTACTCCAGCTTTCTTTTGATTTCCATTTCCATGGAATATCTTCTTCCATCCCCTCACTTTCAGTCTGTATGTGTCCCTATGTCTGAAGTGGGTGTCTTGTAGACAGCATATATATGGGTCTTCTTTTTGTATCCATTCAGCTAGCCTGTGTCATTTGGTTGGAACATTTAATCCATTCCCATTTAAGGTAATTATCGATATGTATGTTCCTCTTACCATTTTCTTATTTGTTTGGGGTTTTTTTTGTAGGTCCTTTTCTTCTCTGTGTTTCCCACTTATAGAAGTTACTTTCGCATTTGTTGTAGAGCTGGTTTGGTGGTACTGAATTCTCTTAGCTTTTGCTTGTTTGTAAAGATTTTGATTTCTCCGCTGAATGTGAATGAGATCCTTGCCAGGTAGAGTAATCTTGGTTGTAGTTTCATCACTTTAAATATATCTGGCTTATAGAGTTTCTGCTGAGAAATCAGCTGTTAACCTCATGAGTTCCCTTGTATGTTATTTGTCGTTTTTCCCTTGTTTTCAATAATTTTTATTTTTCTGTATTTTTTGTCAGTTTGATTACTATGTATCTTGGCATGTTTCTTCTTGGGTTTATCCTGCCTGGGACTCTCTGCACTTCCTGGACTTGGGTGGCTGTTTGCTTTCCCATGTTAGGGAAGTTTTTGAGTATAATCTCCTCAAATACTTTCTCGGGTCCTTTCTCTCTTCTCCTTCTGGGACCCCTGTAATGTGAATGTTGGTGCATTTAATGTCCCAGAGTTCTCTTAGGTTTTCTTCATTTCCTTTCATTCTTTTTTCTTTATATTCTGTTCCATGGCAGTCAATTCCACAATTCTGTCATCCAGGTCACTTATCTGTTTTTCTGCTTCAGTTATTCTGTTATTGTTTCCTTCTAGTGTATTTTTCATTTCAATTATTGTATTGTTCATCTCTGTTTGTTCTTTAATTCTTCTAGGTCTTTGTTAAACATTTCTTGCATCTTCTCAATCTTTGCCTCCATTCTTTTTCTGAGGTCCTGGATCACCTTCACTATCATTATTCAGAATTCTTTTTCTGGAAGGTTTCCTATCTCTACTTCATTTAATTGTTTTTCTGGGGTTTTATCTTGTTCCTTCAACTGGTACTTAGTCCTCTGCCTTTTCATTTTGTCTGTCTTTCTGTGAATGTGGTTTTCGTTTCACAGGCTGCAGGATTCTAATTCTTCTTGTTTCTGCTGTCTGCCCTCTGGTGGATGAGGCTATCTAAGAGGCTTGTGAAACTCTAGCATTTTAAAAATTTCCTCTTGTTCATAAAATTCAACTTGAAGGAGTGATTATAACACCATGTTCTTCCAATTATCAGAGTTGTTACACTTTAAATAAAAAGCCACAAGGATGATAACTAAATGTCCACAAAACATTTGTAGTTAAAACTAAGCATACCTTTAATTTCTATATCCATGTCTTAAGAAAATAACCAAAGAACAACCAACAATCAACAATGAAATGATGATGTTAAACAGGTGGCATTTGATGTGTTTTTCTTAATTTTAATAAACCATGGACAAATTATTAACATGGGTCCCAGAGAGGTGACTAAATTAGGTCTAGAGAGATTAACTGTAAAAGAACAAAGTTCACAGAAGAGCTAAGATCTTACTTTTCCTCCCCAGATTCTTTTAGTTTACAAGATTTGTTGCTCCATCAAAACAGCACAGGAAAAGTTAGGCTTGAAATTTAATTAATTACTCACTACTTACATATAGTTCCCCACACTCCTCACACCATTGCCATATTCCCATGCTTATTCCCAATAATGAAGAAGACATTAAATTTGACTGACTCCCATGATTTGGGAGGATTAGAGAATCAACAACCATCTCACTTTATTCTAAGGCCTTTCAAAATTGGCATAGGTGCTATTTTCTGCTCTTAAATGAAGAGTTTGTTGTCATATAAGTGTTCACGTTTGCCTAGTCTACCCTAGTTCAACCTGTAACATCACTTGAACCTGAAGATTAACAGTGGTCTGACCCCACCTAATAGGTGTAACACCTTGGTTTGTCTGCTCTAAATATACTACTTCATGACTATAGCCCCATAAGCAACTACACTAGCCCTTCTTCTGATCTGGTCCTAGCTCCCAACTTGGTTTTCATGTAGCTCACATTCATTCCACAATCACTCTTTGAACCTGCAATATTTTTTCTCCCATCTTTCTTGGCTGATAACCTTTCTTCCTATTTCACTGAGAAAATAGAAGCAATCCAAAGAGTTTTCACTCACTCTTACCACCACATTTCATAGTCTAACTGTATTTGTCCTTTTATCATGGATGCACTCTCCATGCACCTATGGAAGTCAAATTCCTCCAGTCTCCGGATACCATGCATTCAGAGACACCATTCCAGCCATTGATTGTCCCCTTTCTCATCTGCTTTTTAGAATATTTCCTTCACTTCCCATTAGCATCCAAATATACTAAAATATCTCCCTTTACAAATGTTTTCCTTGGAGATACATGCTTCCTAGTTGTTAGCTAATTTCTCTTATGCCCCTTTACCATAAAATTCAGAATAACTTAAGAGAGTAATTGGCTTTAACTTGCACAACTAAATGTTGGGTCTTATATTCAGCAGGCTTCACTCTGTTGGCTGTAAGTATAAGTAATTTCTTTAGGTCTTCCATAGAATCTGATTTAAATAAAGTCCCAATCTTGTCTTCTTTTTGTAAAGCTCTCTAGTGCAATAAGAAATATCTATCCTTCCTCACAGCTTTGAAAGTGACCATTACCACCACTTTACAACTGTAAAGTGCAACAACTATTTGATCTCTTAAGGTACTTACTTCAGTAGGCACTTTGTTACAAACAACTGCTTACAATTTAATTTACCATGATGACTCTGCATACTGTGGATTGCTAGAATCTTATTTCACATTGACATGGAATCTAGCCTGCATTCTAACACATTGCCAACCAACCCAGTAATCTTCTCAGTCAAGATTCATACTGGAATAGAGCAACCAAACTAGGTATTTCAACAGAAGGAATTTAATAAGTGAATTGGTTACACAGGTGTTGAAAGTCTGAATGAGAAACGGAACCCTTGGGTAAGATGATGATGATAACTGCAGAAAATAACTACTACATTTACAGGCAAGAGCTTGAGGTTATCAGTACATAGACGATTAAGGGAAGGCATCATGTAGTTATAATTTAGAATTTCTTATGGGACGCCTGTCCAACTGCCAAGGATAGTGGTGAGTGGGGACAATGGAGCAGTTCTGGGAATGCTCAAGGCAGTTGGAGTCTGGAACCAACTCCTGCTGTTGTGTTGAAATGTCCTGACTAGGGCATTTCTATCAGGAACAGTATGAAGAGAGGAAAAGAATAAATTCATTCTCCCCTCCTCTGCCTTCAAGTCCTACTACTATTGATAGAATGTAATGGGTTGCCATTTGACGATAGTTTGCAGAGTCCAGATTCAGCATCAAAGGGGAGAGTACAGAAGGACAGATTTGAAACTAAAGGTTGATAAATCAGTGACTGGCACGATTACCAGTTTTCTGTTTTCTTAGTTGGGGAGGGATATGTGCTCCGGCTTCACATCTCTAGGGCTCCTTCCTCTGTTGTTAACACTAAGTGTTCAACAATATAGACGTGTGTTCTTTGAGATCTGTGTCATCTGCTTCTCTCCCTACTTTTACGTGGAACTTCTTTTTACTTTGCACCAGTGTCTCCTTCCTGCTCAATGAAGTTTCTCTTTCCAGGAGTTTTTTTTTCAAGATGGACTGAATCCTTTAAACCAGCTACATTTGGTTGGTTTCTAGAGTTTATAGGGTCCAGACTGCCATGTACTGTCCACATTTTCCAGTGTCTCCTTTATTCACCTGTGAAATTTTGCATGCTGATCAGACTCTTTTTACTTGGGAAAGAGTATGGTTGATAGTTCCCTTCCTGATGTCTCTGACTCTTGGCTAGTGGGAATCTCTTTGGCTTCTTTCTGTGCCCTCCTGCATGGTTGCTGCTACCACACAGTCCTTTTGGCAGTTGTGCTTCGGCCCCACCTTCGTATGTTGTTATTTTGAGAGTACTCTATCATAGATCTTGCTGTAGAAGTTGTCTGTCGGATTTTTTAGAAATTGAAGTATAGTTGATACCCCTATCTTACCCTTCACCCTTTCTCTCTCCCCACTGGTAATCTCTAGTTTGTTCTCTATATCTGTGAGTCTGTTTCTGTTTTGTTGTATTCATTCGTTTGTTTTATTTTTTAGATTCCAGTATAACTGATAACATACAGTATTTGTCTTTCTCCATCTGACTTATTTCACTAAGCATAATACCTTCCAGGTCCATCCATATTGTTGCAAATGGCAAAATTTCTTTTTAATGGCTGAGTAGTATTCCATTGCATGTATATGTGTGTGTGTGTGTGTGTGTCTGTGTCTGTGTGTGTGTACATCTCACATCTTCCTTATCCAGTTATTTGTTGCTGGACACTTAGGTTGCTTTCATATCTTGGCAGTTGTAAATAATGCTGCTATGAACATTGGGCTGCATGTATCTTTTCTTTTTTTATTGAGGTATAGTTGATCTATAATATTATATGTTTCAGGTGTACAATATAGGGATTCAATATTTAAAGGTTATATTCCATTTATAGTTATTATAAAGTAGTGGCTGTATTCCCTGTGTTGTACTGTATATCCTTGTATCATATTTATTTTATACAGAGTAGTTTGTACCTCTTAATCCCTTATACCTATCTTGCACCCCCCCCTTCCCTCTCTCTATTGGTAACCACTAGTTTGTTCTCTACATCTGTGAGTCTGTTTCTGTTTTGTTATGTTCACTAGTTTGTTGTATTTTTTTGATTCCACTATAAGTGATAACATACAATATTTGTATTTCTCTGACTTATTTCACTTAGTGTAATATCCTCCAAGTACATCCATGTTGTTGCAAATAGCATTATTTTATTCTTTTTTATGGCTGAGTTGTAGTCCATTGTGTATATATACCACATCTTCTTTATTGATTCATTTGTTGACAGACACTTAGGTTGTTCCATATCTTGGCAGTTGTTACCAATACTACTCTGATTGGGGTGCATGTACCTTTTTCAATTAGTGTTTTTGCTTATTTTGGATAAATACCCAGGAGTGAAATTGCTGGGTCATAAGGTAGTTTTATTTTCAGTTTTTATGAGAAACCTCCATACTGTTTTCTACAGTGACTGCACCAATTTACATTCCCATCAACAGGGCGTAAGGGAGCTCTTTTCTCCACATCCTCGCCAACATTTGTTATTTGTGATCTTTTTGATGATAGCCATTCTGAGAGGTGGGAGGTGATAGCTCATTGTGGTTTTGATTTGCATTTCTTTGATTATTAGTGATGTTGGACATCTTTTCATGTGCCTGGTGGCCATCTGCATGTCTTCTTTGTTTTTAATAGCTTTATTTCACATACCGTACAATTCATCCATTTAAAGTATACAATGTAATGGGTTTCATTATATTCACAGAATTTTACAACCAGCGCCACAGTCAATTTTAGAACATTTTCATCAACCCCAATGGAAACCTATTAGCAGTCAGTCCCATTAAGTATGATGTTAGCTCTGGGGTTTTCATAGATCCCTTTATCAGACTAATAGAGTTTCCTTTCTGTTTCTAATTTGCTGAGTGATTTTTATCATGACAGGGTGTGAGATTTTGTCAAATATATATCCTGTGTCTTTTGAAGTTATCATGTGTTTCTTGCACTTTTTTCTATTAATATGGCATATTATGTTGATTTATTTTGATATGTTAAACCAACCTTGCATTCCTGGCATAAATCTCACTTGGTAATGGTGTATAATTCTTTTTTACATGTTTCTGGATTTGATGTTCCAGTATTATCTTGAAGATTTTTTCTGTCTATATTCATAAAGGCTATTGGTCTGTAGTTTTTTAAAAATTTGTTTTGTTTTGCTTTTCTTGTAATATCTTGTTTTGATTTCATGGAAATACTAGCCCCATAGAATGAGTAGGAAAGCATGCCATTCTTATTGTTTTTGAAAGAGTTTGTGAAGAATTGGTCATAGCTCTTTAAATTTTTGGTAAAATTAACCAGTGATAATATCTGGGTTTTGGATTTCTTTGAAGTTGAAAGGTTTTTAATTATTAATTCTCTTTACTTGATATAGGTCTAGTCATATTTTCTATTTCTTATTGAGTTAATTTGATATTTTATGTCCCTTTAGGAATAAATCCATTTTATCTGTGTTATCTGATTTGTTAGCATACAACTATTCATAGTATTCCTCATAATATTTTTTATTTTTGTAAAGTTAGTTGTGATGTCACCTCTTTCATTCCTGATTTTCTTAATATGGATTTTTTTTTTTGTCAGTATAGTTAGGGTGAGTCATTTTTGTTGATCTTTTTGATAACCCAATTTTTGTTTTTGTCGATTTATCACTGTTGTTTTTCTATTCTCCATTTTATTCATTTCCAGCGTAATTTTTATTTCCTGTGCTTGTGGCCTGTGCTTTTATTTGTTAATTTTAGTCTATTTATCTTAGTTGCTCTGTTTTTATAGGAGGGTATGGAGGGATTTAAAAATGACTTTGGAGCCACTTCCATTTTAGGACCAATAGAAGACATTTTAAAGCGACAAGGGAAAAAAGCTTGTTTATACGTTTTTTAACAGCACTTTCAGTAATGCATACTTTATCATGAGCTTTCTTGAGTACAGAACTGCAGTGTTATTGATCCATCATTAAAAGTATACAATTTCTTAGATGTTACTTTTAAGTCACTGACTATATTGTGAAAGTCATTTTGATCAGTTAAAAATTATTTAATTTCCAAGTTTTGTAGACCTGAGTTTAATAATTAAACCAGGTTCTGCACATATGTATTTATACATATGTGTATATATGTATATATATGCATACAGATTTCCATATCTATATATTGTATATTAACATATATTTGTATGAAAATATTATATATTCATATTATATATATTTACATGTATATACTTTATATATTATATACATTTGTATATATATGTTTACATATGTAAATAATTTGCATTATTATATGACTGCTATCCTTTTAAAAGACTGAGCTCTAGGAACTTTGACTTCTTAGAATGTCACATGAGGAAACAATGAACTCTGAAATGTGTCATTAATAATAATAATAAATTTTAAAACTAAAAATTATAGGATATATGCTTCATAAACATTGTCTCACAGAGCTCTTACTACTCTGAAAATTGGTATTAACATGTCCATATTAAGGAAACTGAGGCTCAGAGAGGTGAAGATCTTGTTCATAGCCTCACAAGAAATAATTGGCAGAGCAAAGATTCAAACAATGTTTGGAGGATTTCAGAGCTCTGCTCTGCTCCTTTTTAAATATAGCTCTGCAGTTTCAATGCAGAATTAGAGGTGAAGTACTTTTAAGTATGTTTATCATCCCTTTGAAGAGTAAACACACCATATTTAATGGGAATAGATTGAGTTACATATGAGGTGAGCTAACTAGACTCATTCTGTCTGTATAGAGAAATCTAGGCATCTGTGTGGTAAAAATAGGGCAAAAAAATATGGTAAAAATAGAGAACTGACCTTGCATCAAGATGTATTTCTGTAGTTTTAAATGTCTGGCACACTTATATCTCTTTCTAATTTCTAAGATGTGATTCTTTGGGCAGAGGTTGCCAGGTTATGCCATGTCAAAATGGCTACAGGGCCTTTCAAAGAACAAGTCATTGATGTGATTTGCAAAGCCTTAGAATAGGCATAAAGCTCCCACAAACAATCATGAGCAGAAATATAAAGAACCTAGTGATGGCTGACTTCTCCATTCTTGATATGATTGATTATGGAAAGTCACAAACAATGCAGTAGTGATCACTAAATGGAATAGCCTCAAGGAGAGAGGTCCTTTGTCCAAGAAGATTAGTCTAAGAAGAAGGTACAGCACTGAAAACATGAATTATGGTTTGGATTAGGAAGTGATAAATGAGATCCTTCTGTTGATATTCAGTGGAACCCAGGGGCTATTTGAGATGGTTAGGAAATGTAACTGCATTAGGAGATAGACAGCTGCATGGTAAGAAGGGTCTTCAAAATACTTTAATTGACATAACCTATATCTCCTTAGGAGTGACACATTAGCTAAATTTTTTAAAGTCCTGGGGTTACCTGCATATCACAATTTTGTTGTTTCAATCTCTCTCCAGTCCACCCCCCTCAGTGGTCAATTGCATATTGACCATTTCTGAAGAAGAAAAGAAATATTAATATTCCCAAAACTGGCTATGTGAAAGATTAAGTCACATCCTTTTTTTGTTGTTATTGTAATGTAAAGGTTGTAGAATTTTGCCAAGATTGGAGAGAGGGAGAAAGGGGAAGAGAGAGGGAGAGAGGGAGAGGGAGAGAGAGAGAAAGAGGGGGAGAATAAAAACCTATAAGCTCCACTTACTGCAAAGATATCCCATTAAATGGAATGATGACTAATTTTGATTTCAGCTTATGAAGTTTGTTGGGTATTTGAATTACTGTCATGTCTCTCCCTTTTCCATACTTCCTGCCACCACACTACTGCCCATGATCCTCACACCCAAGGGCATGGGGGTTTTGTTCCTGGATTTTTGTTTCTTCCTCTGCTGCAGGAGGTTTGCCTGTCTGCCCCACTTAGTAGACACTGAGGGACTCTAGTACAAATTAGGAACAAGGCAGCTCTATTTTCACCTTTCTGAGATTCAAATTACAATTGTTGAATAAATTTATTTTCCTTGTTCAGAACTCCCTTTTGACTTCTGAGTGTGATGAAAGCTGTCAGTTGATCTTAGGCTAAACTGTTTCTCCCATCACCCCCTTTCCTTCTCTCTTCTTCGCACTGCTTCCTGCAGTCCAGCGCCTTCAACCATACAGGTAACTCTCCTGAAATTTCCTGCTGAATTTTCTGAATTTGCTTCAGCTATTAATTGAAGCATTAGGAGCTTAAAAAACAAACAAATAATGTATTTTCTTTTCTTATTTTTATTCTTATATAGTACAAGGTAGGATGCCTTCCTCTTTTTATCTGGGGTAGACCATATTAAAATAAAATGAAGAGCTAACTGCTTAGATGTGGTTGTAGAATTACAGAAAAGAAAAATCTAACTATGCCAATCACTGTGTCATGCACTTTTCTACATGCTTAAAGAAGACTTTTAGCTTTGTGGGCTAGCTGTCACATTAGGATAAGCAAGAAGACAGGAAACTAGATCAGGTGTTATTGAACTGTCTGTTAATTTCTATTCTTCATGGATTGATGGAGGAGCAATTATGGTACAAGATGATGAGTAAACGTAATAACAGTTTGTTAACTCAAGAAACCTAAAATTAACTGCAGTATAGACATGTTCTGAATAGTCTCATAATTCAATCAGCAAGATGAAATTTTAACAATAAAATTCAAGTTTTCGGAGCAGATAATTTTCCTTCCTACCACTAGGTACACTCATACTAACTGAAGATGATATTGTAGAAAGGATTCATTTTTCACTTATTCTTTCCTTTCTCATGAGCTTGGATTTAAGAGAAGTAGACAGTGTGTATGTGGGAGGGAGGCTTTGGACTAATGTTTAATTTTTCTGTCCTTCAGTTACACCAGTGTTAAAATAATCTCACTAATCACCAAGATTAGTGAGAACATGAATTAGATAATGCCTGTCAAGTTCCTGTAGCTCCTTAGAGAAAGGTATTGTCATTTGATTCAGGCTCACTTGTAAATGGCTAGAGATGTAAAGATAAAGAATTTACTTGCCTTCTTTTAATTTGTATTATAAAATTTCAAGTATATAGGTATTTTGTGTTCCCACTATACATAGGACTCTGAACTCAGGTTCAAACCTAAGACAAAGCATTTATTATACAACATAGGCAGGTGTTTCACAATGAATGAGTGACTATAAAATAAAATTATTCACATTTTTAATGTGTTACATGATTAAAAGAATAAAGGCATTTATTTGGTTAAAATAGAGAAGGTATTCCAGTATTAATCTTTTTACTATAGCCTGCCATTTTGTCTCTACAGTCTCTTTTCTTAAATGTTTCACATTCAAAGTTTTAAAACCCAATTTAATTGGAAAAAAAATTTCACCACAGTTTTCTCAAGCAAATTGTTTTCCTTTAAGTTGTAGTTCTTACCCTTTATTGGGTCACTGATCCTCTTTGGTATCTGTTGAAAGTGGTGACTCCTCTGCTTAGGTAAAAGTGCTGTGTCAACCAAAGTCTTCACTGTGAACCACCGGGACCAATTCTGGTTAGCTAAAGTAGAGACACGACTTACTAAAAGATTGTAAGTAGCTTACAGAATCTTTGAGTGGGTCAGAGAATTAGGCTTGGTGGCTATGTAGTTCAGAACAGTGCCCCAAACACACCACTGTATGTCATTGCCCACCCAGGGCTTGTATCACCAACACTGCAAGCTACTGCTGAAAATTTGACTTTTGCTGCTTTTGCAAACTAGATTGGGTTGATGCTACCTTTGATAGCGAGAGAAAGATGAAAAAGCATACTCTTTTGTTTGTTCATTGATTTAGCCAATATCATGTAAGATTTACCATGCTGTTAGGCACTAGGGAAATCATAGGGAATAAGAAAAGGAGATAGTCTGTGGATTTGATAAAGTTTCTTAGAAGCCTCAAAATAATCGTGGCTGATTCAACAGGATTTTGTAAGAATTTTCTCTGAAAGTATTTGACGTTGTTGCCAAAAGCTGTAGGGCTGCTTTGGGAAAATGAACTAGGGGAGAGTCAATAAAAAAGCAGTGCCATTACTCATAAGACTATAATATAAAATGGAAAATTCCAAGAAAATGTAAGAAGCCCGTAGAGTGGTGCTATGAAAATAAGGTCCACAATGGAATTAAGCAGTGACTTAACCAATAAAAATTATAATGAGACGAAATTTGAAATAAGCATATATATGTACATTTAGTCTGAAGAGCCAAGTAATTAGTTTGCAACATTATATTATTTTGCAACAAAATACCACAGACTGAATGGCTTAAACAACAGAAATTTATTTCTCATATTTTTGGAGGTTAAATATCCTAGATCAAGGCCCAGGAGGGTTTGGTGTCTGGCGAGAGCTCTCTTCCTGGGTTGCAGACAGGTACAGACAGGTACTGTCTCACTGGGTCCTAACATTGAGGCAGGAGATAGAGGGTCTTCAGGCCAGACACTTAAAACTAGCCTCTGGTTTGTATTTCCTGAGACAGGAGATAGGTGGGTTCCAGGTTAGGCATTTACAATCAGCCTCCTGTTTGCCCCCCGAAATGGAAGTAACAACAGAAACAGGGTAAATAGCCAGGCTTTGTCTCCTGTGGACACCTTAAGATAACAGTCAAGGCAAGAACAAAGAGAGGCAAAACCTTGTTTGAGTAAAGGATCAAGAGAACACCACTCCCCCCGCCCTTCCTTGGGGCAAGGGAGACATTACACATGCGCAGAAAGGCTCCTTGGGGGTCAAAAGTTAGGGGACAGCACCAGGCCATAATGAATCTTGCTTCTCCCAGATGCCTTTGCATCGAGATCCACCTTGGCCGAGAGATGAGTGCACACCTAGCGGGAGGGTCCTGAAACAAATTAGCCACGGGGGACAAAACAAGTCAATTGGCCAGAAGGAAGACAAAGTCCCAGAAGAACTGCCCTGTATTAATGGTAGACACTTTTCATTTAAAGCACATAGTAGACTTTTAGCATTCTATAATTCATAGTAACTTAAGTGAGATTGAAAATTTTCTTTGGGGAACCACTCCTACTCATGGGGACATAATGAGTAAGATTTAATAAAATATGACTTTATTTTATTTTATTTACTGTCCCAGGAGTTTCTTGAGAACTCTAAACCACAAGAACTTGCCTGTAGTTGGGATGTCATTGTATAAGATTGGAACTCAAAACCCAATAGTTGTTGAACACCAGAAGGGCTACAGCAGAACAATAATTGCTCTGAGACCTATAATTCCACACCATTGTTTAATCTAGCTAGACTGGAGATTTAAAAAGCCTTTGATGTCATCTCTCAAGGTATTTCCAAATTTCACATTTCAAATCTGCATGAATAAAGCAAAAAGGCATAATGCAGTATTAAAAATAAAAGCAACCAAGCAAATATGCAAACACAAAACCATGCCATACTCATCAGAGACTGCAAACTAGAGCATTGTTTATAATGATCATGTCAGTCTTAGAATACAAATTTGTCTTCCTCTAAGATAGTATTTGTATAGTTTAAATTATAATGAATCTCGTAGTATTTCTTCCCTCTTTGCACCTACTTTGGAGTGTACAATCTGAAGTAAGTTTTCCTTTGCCTGATATGCTTGATAATATTTTAGGTACTATGTATTATTATTATTATTATTTTTTTTTTTGGTACGCGGGCCTCTCACTGTTGTGGCCTCTCCCATTGGGGAGCACAGGCTCCAGACATGCAGGCTCAGCGGCCATGGCTCACAGGCCCAGCCGCTCCGCGGCATGTGGGATCTTCCCAGACCGGGGCACGAACCCACGTCCCCTGCATCGGCAGGCGGACTCTCAACCACTGCGCCACCAGGGAAGCCCGGTACTATGTATTATTGAGATATCCCCAAAGGTTGATACATGCTTCTTGTTTGCCTGTGGCTAGGACCACAGGGATTTGTTGAGCTAATTGTATGTATTTCTTTCCTTGAGGTAACTAACGCTTACTTTGACCTATTTAGAGCAAAAGGCCCCATTGTCCAATTTGTTTTCATCAAGGATTTATTTTATTTCATGAATGTATTTATTACAAAACACTGTTTGAGCTAGAGCAGGTTTTGCTTATGATGTGTTATGAGCATAGTTAAACTGGTGCACAAAGACGGACAGAAAAACCAAGCTTTCTGAGACCATGTATATGTATTCAATAATGTTAACTAAACAAAAATTTTCCACTAGGCTTTGGAAACAATGGATTTATAGTTTTATAAAATAACAAATATCATTAGTGCTAATTTTAAGTAGTATTAACTTGGATCTTTTAATTTTTAATGAAGGAAAATTCTGGAGTGATAACAATACATTTTATTCCTATTCTTTTCACCATAAATACTTTATCTTAAGGAATCCAAATTAATGGTTTATTTGGCTTTTCATTTAAACAGCTAAGTGATAATATTGTTATTACACAGTTACATTTATTAATTTTCAATGTAAAAAGGAACATTTTGCTGAAACATGTACCTACCAATATTCCTGATTACTCTGAGCAATAAGGAAAGACTTTTGGTTCTATTACTAAGGTACACAAATCAATTGGAAGATAATAAAGTTAAATACTAGTTGAATTTTAAATATATTTCATTTTTGTTAAAGTGTTATGAACATTATTTTTATTTATAATATTGATTTAACTTATTAAAAACTATACCAATGTAGAATAATTTACATAGATATGAAGAAGTTTCAGTTTTGTTGCATTTCAGTAACTTAGAAAATTTTCTAAATATTCATCCTAGCAGTGTGATTAAAATTTTAGAATAAAACGTTAAAATTAATGTTCATGTTGTTTTTCTTTCATCATTCTAATGCCCATTTTTTGTTGAAGTATTTGATAGCCAGAATAATGGTCCCCCAAGGATGTCCACACCATAATATCAGGAATTTCTGAATATATTACATTACATGGCAAAGGAAAATAAAAGTAACAGATGGAATTAAAGTTTCTAGTCAGCTGACCTTAAGATAGGAGGCTCTTCCTGCGTTATTTGATTGGGTCTAATGTAATCACACAGATTTTTAAATGTGAAGCGGGGAGCTAGAAGAGGAGGTCAGAGTGATTCAGTGTGAGAAAGGCTTGACCCATCCTCGCTGGCTTTGAAGGTAGAGGAATGTGAATGGCCTCTGGAAGCTGGAAAAAGTACGGAAACTTATTCTTCCTAGACCCTGAAGAAAGGAACACAGCTGTGCTGACACTCTTGTCAGTCAGGAGTCACTCCCAGTTCCTAGAGGTTGCCCTCAGGTCCTAACCTTTTGGCCCTCTCATAACACAGCTTAATTCTTCAGTTAGCAGGAGAATCTTTCCAGCCTGCTACAACAGTGTCTTGTATAATGTAATTTAATCATCAAAGCAATTATCCCTTCATAGTCATAAGTCCTGCCTACGCTCAAGAGGAATACATATACAGGGCGACTACACCAGGGGACAGGAACCTTGGGGGCACTCTCAGAATTCTGTCTAGGTCTCTCTCTTTCTTTCTATGCAGATGTATACACACACACACACACACACATATTTGTTTATTTTATCAGTACAGACATATCACCTTATATGGATTTTTAAATGTTTTTTACTAGTTTAGTCATAATAATTCTGTTTTAATTATCAGATCCCATCTGATTCATGAAAACACCATAAAGAAGATAGAATTTCTCTGCATTCTTTCCCTCATGGCATTCAATTGCATACCCATAATCACAAAAACCACACAGTTATTGAGACTAACATTTCAGATAATCTATTTTAATATTAATTTATTAAAGAATTTTCTTCATCTGTGAGAGTTATGTAAAAATTAATTAACAGCTCTATTTCTGGTGACAGAAGAAACTGTAACTGAAAAATCTTCACACGAATCTGCACTTTATATTCTCAATGTGTCAGGTGATTAATTAACTCCTAACACTCTTATGAGGGAGATTGGGTATTTTTATAAAGAGAAAAATTACAGCTAAGGTCTTAAATCAAGGCATCCGGATTGTCCAGGAATGCATGCCTCCAAATTGAAGACTTATAGGAATATAATTTTAAAAATTTCACTGATAGCAAATGATATAATAAAATATACTTATTTCTATAGTAAATTTCTAAAAGTATGTGATAATTTTGTGAGTTAAAAGAGGTTACAGAATATGTAAAGTACTGCGTGTGTGTGTGTAACATTTTTAAGTGCACTTAGAAAACATGAATGAGGAGCTATGAAGCATTAGTTCTGTGCATATATGATAGACTTCTCTCCCTTGAGCCTAACCCTGTTTCCTGACTCAGTTATGGTAACTACAGACTAAAAATGAACCTCTTTATCGCTGTGAATGATTTGTTTTTTGTTAATGCAAAAAATTTTTGTTAATGCAAAAAATTGTTAATGTAAAAAATATATGTTTATAATGTTGAGATTTTACAGAAGAAATTGTAGTTTACATACATCTTAGCATTTTTGTAGAAGGATTGCAATCGTTCTTCAGTGTGAAACCACCCATCTTCTGAAAGAAACTTAATGTAGTTAACTAAAAAGAAATAATTCATTATGATCTGCGGGCCCAGGCAACCATGCACTACAAATCCCATTTGGTTACAGGATAAAAAACATTGATTTTATAAAAATCAAAAAGAAAGAAAAGAAAAAAGTCACAAGTAATCCCATTACTATCTTCCCCAAATATTACTGCTAATAAGGGTAGATTTCCTTGTAGTCTCTCCTCTTTATTTCAGATGTAACTGCCATGTGGATCAAGCATGTCTTGTGGGATATAGTCACAAAGCACATTTATTCTTGTCTCTTGCTGTCTTTCTTCATCTAGTGTGTTGACTAATTTTTCTCCTAGTCCTAGTTCTTTTCCTGGATGGAATTTAGGGCAAGTCCCCAGGCTTATCAAGTCATTTTCAGATAATGAAATCTTCTCCAAACAGTAATATTTTCAGTCCACTGTAATATTCAGCATTTTAAGCTCATTCAAAATACTAGATACTCCCCCTTTCCCAACTTGTGCCAGCTGTAGGGTAGGCAACTGCAGTGGGAGAGAAGGATGCTTTCCCCTCTTTCCCTGACTGATGTCTTTACCCCTTTTTCTTAGCTTTATCAGTCACAGCGTTTGATCCCTACAGGGGAATGGGAGAGAGGAAGAAGAAAGGAAATGAGACACTCTTTTATCTGAATGATACTGTTCAGAGGTGGAATGTGCTCTTTATCAGGGAGATATTTAAAACTTTCCCTCATGGAAAACTTTCTTGGGTACTTTGGAGACTGCTCTGCATGACCTCTGCCTAATGGGAGTTTTTACCTGAAATTCCCTTGCCCAGGTAATGGCCTCGCCTCTCCCTCTTGCTTTCTTTTTCTCCCTGGTTCTCAGTGTTCCACTGCCACATAAACTTTCTCTCACTGTTGGGGTCTCCTTGTCCCTCTGGATTGCAATGACTGCAAGCGCAACAGGCTATCTCCCACTTGAGGGCCATATCTGGTCAGAACAATCTTGAGAATACAGGCAGATACCCATGTAAAAGCACCCCTACTTCCCTCAGCAGATAAACTTGTCAGGGAATTACTCATCCTCAGATTTCTCAAACTCATTCTGATATCGGCCCACCGTGTACAGTAATTGCAGTTGACAAATATTAAGTCCCTTGATAGTTTCCTCATTGTCCACTCTCTCTAGTTGACAAGGGAGAATCCCATTCATTTTCCTTCCTTTGGTGTATGTACTCCACATACACCAGCACCCCAAAGACTCTAGCTAACTCTTCTAATCTTCTACTTCTCTTCTTGATGTGAATGAGAGGGTTGGAAACAAACTGTTTTGCACAACCTCCTTTTGCAACTTCTACATGATGGTCTCATGCTTCATTATGGAATCTGTTTTCTGGGTCCTCAGCAAAAACTAAAATATTTTTATTTTAACATTGTGTTATACTAGCTTTAAAAAATGAACACACACTTACCTATTTTAAATATGTAGTTTCCTTAACAATCTTGTGATTCAATTGTGTATCATGTTTTATTCAATTATTAAGTTCTAAGCACTTTCTATCTTGCTGCCTTTTGTTTGAAAACATGATTTTAATGGTGTAGTATTTAGTATTATAGACGTTTAACCATATTCCATTGTTGGGCATCTGTGTGAAATCAGATTTTTAGGTATTATATAGTACATGTAATGGGCATCTTTTAGCCAATTTTTTTGGTAAAAGGGTGTAACAATTTATATTATCACCAGTATTGTTTAAGCAGGTCCACTTTTTATAACCTTGACCACAATTTTTTCAATTTAATAGGTAAAATGGTATTTCATTGATTTGTTCATTTGCACTTACTTGATAAAGTGGAATGAAATGTTTTTGTGTGATTATTGCTCTTCACCTTATCTGATAGGCTCCATCTTTTAATAAGTGGGTTTATTTTTGTCACTTTTATATTTAGCAAATCAATTTATTCCTGTTTATAATCTTTTTTTCCTTTTCCTTTCTATTTGTCTTTCACTTTTTTTTTTTTTTTGAGAAAGCTTTCTACATTCCCTCTGCTCTTTTCCTTGAATGGTGTAAAGCAGTCTGCAGTTGTTCTTTTAGAGGTTATCCTAAAATTTTTAATATAAAATCTTTACCAAAAAGTTTTTTTTTAAAAACAAGGCCTGTATTTAGCAGCAATGCTTTCTCACCTAACTTAGGATAATTTACATGCCCAGTGAACAGTCCCCTATCACACACTCCTAAAATTTTATGCCAAGGGTTATTTAAATATATCAGTGTTTTAACAAAAAATTTCATTTTACCGGATCCCACTAGTTTCAGATTTCTTCTTATTGAAGGGCATCTTTTGTAGTTTTTCATGAATGAGTGTGAATGTTGAGCACTTTAGGTTAGCACTGCCCAGTAGAAATACAGTGCAAACCACAAATGTGAGCCAGATATATAATTTTAAATTTTCTAATAGCCACACTAAAGAAAGGAAAAATAAATAGCAAAATTCATATCAATTTTAATAACATTTTATTCAATGCAACATATTCGAAATAATACCATTTCGACATATAATTAACAAAAATGTTAATGGAAAATTTTACATTTTTGTACTGTCTCTTTGAAATTCAGGGTGGATTTTACACATACAGCACTCCTCCATTAAGAGTAGATTTCAAGTTCTCATTAGCCACATATGACTAGTGGCTTGTGTATTGGACAGTGCAGTTTTAAGTCTTTAAAATTCTTTAATATTAAAAGCTCAAAGGCAAAAATTGTTTCATTTTTATTCCCCTATATTTATCCATTCTATTGTTCTTCCTCCCTCCCTGATGGTTCAGGTTTCCCTTTGTTATCATTTTCTTTCTGATCAAAGAACTTCCATTAGCCATTCACTTAGTCTGGTCTGCTGGCAATAAATTATCTTAGTTATCTTCATGTGAAAATGCCTTTTATCTCCCTTTCATTCCTGAGGTTTATAGAAATTTGTTGTGGGTTGAATTTCTTTCCTTTCAGCACTTGATAAATGTTTTGCCAATTCCTTCTGACCTTCATGGTTTCAGATGAGAAGTTCACTGTTTTTTTGATTTGTTGTTCCCTTTAGGTAACGTGTCATATCGTGCTAGCTGTTTTCAAGATTTTTTCCTCTATCTTTAGTTTTCAGAAATCTTATTATATATATTTTGGTGTGGATTTCTATAAATTTATACTTTGTGGTATTTATTCATCTTCTTGAATATGAAGGTTTGTATCACTTGCCAAATTATGGAAAATTTTAGCCATTACTTCAAATATTTTTTGAGACTGACACTTTTTTTCCTTCTCTTTCTACGACTTTAGTACATAAGTTTTAGATCTTCTTTATCATCTGCATGTCCCTGAGGCTCTGTTCATTTTTTACTTTTAAATCTATTTTCTTTCTTTGTTCAGACTGGGTAATTTTTATTGATTGGTCATCAAATTTATTGATTCTTCTGTCACTTTATTCTGCTATTGAGCATATACAATGAGATTTTAATTTTGATTCTGTGTTTTTCCATTCTGTAATTTCCATTTGATTCTAATTTTTTTTAAACTTCTTAATGAAATTTTCTACTTTTTCCCCTTGTTTCAAGAGTGTTGGTAATTGCTCATTGAAGTATTTGTAGATGGCTACATTGCTGTTGTTATCAGATGAGCCTGATAGCTGATTCACTTGCAGGTTGCTGTCTATTGTCTTCTTATTCCAGTTGTGATTTTCCTGTTTGTTGACATGACAAGCAATTTTCAAATATATCCTAAACATTTGGGGTATTATGTTATTAGACTCTGGATCCTGTTTAATCTTCTGTTTTATCAGATAGTCACCACATTTAGGTTTGGCATACAGGTCTGTTTAGTTTTCAGTCTTTGCAGTGCTAGTCTGCTCTGCTTTGTCTGTGTGGTATCAGAGGTTAGTCTGAAAACCTCAGTGGTTTTCCAAATAGTAAACCAGCTCTCAAATATTCTGCTATGCTAAATCTGGTCAGTTTCTTATGTGGGCTACTCAGGAGTGTGCATAGAACTTCATGTATAGGTTTAATAAATCCCTTTCACTAGCTCCCTCCCCTAAAAGCCTGGTTGGGAGTGGAAGCAGGTTCTTCCTGCCTATGCAGGAAGGTGGTCTAAGTTCTCTATTTGGCCTCGGTGGACACTAGCATAATTAAGGTAGTGTAATGCCACCCACTAAAGCTGGGCAGGGTTGAAAGTCCGGACTCGCCACTCAGCTACCACTGACACCAGCTCAGCAGAAGAGGCAGAGCACTGCCTACTACCACCTGATGGTGGTGGAAGCCCAGGCTCTCTACTTGGCCTCTGATGATGTCACGGGGGGAGAGGGAGAAGGTAGGAGAAAAGGGAGACATGGTGGTAGTGAAGTGGTAAAAGTATGTTTTTCTGTGTGTGGTTGGTTGAAGAAGTTTTCTCTTCTTCCAGGTGACTCTTTTTTTTGTTTGTTTCTTTGGCTAGAGAGAGCAGTCTTTCCTTGGGCCTTTTTTGTCTGTACCTATTGGCATTTCTGGGTTGCCATCTTCTCTAGACCCCTGTCTGGAATATATGAAAGGCAAAAAGATAATCCAGAAAACACACTACTGTGTTATTCCTCAAATCCCAAGATTTGTCTTCTTTTCTTCACCTTTTACACTCTTATGTTATTTGTCTTATTATGTTCAGTGTTTTACGTGTACTTAGCAGAAGTAATAGGGTGAAAGGATTCTATTCCATTTTATCTGGAACTGGAACTCCTATTGTTCA
Organism: Monodon monoceros; assembly: GCF_005190385.1. Lineage (NCBI taxonomy): Eukaryota > Metazoa > Chordata > Mammalia > Artiodactyla > Monodontidae > Monodon > Monodon monoceros. The sequence goes on from NW_021703777.1 coordinate 14,278,073, forward strand.
AATCAAATTTACATTCATTGATGTTAAAGTACCTCTCCATAACTAATTTTGAAACAACTCAAGTATATTAATATTCACGAATGTTATTTCCATTTAGTGTACATATTTATTTTAAAAGTACTATACTCTAATAGCTGATCATGTTAAAGAATCCTAATTTACATAAAATATTATCCTGTAAGGTAAAACTTTGATTTATCAATTTTGTAACTGTTCTTCCCAGACAAGGAGTGATTTTCCTTTAGTTAGCCTTTCTTCCCAATAATATTTAAGTCAACACTAAAAATAAGATTCAAAACTTGAAAATAATTCATTACAATATTTAACCTTTCAAATGCTTTAACAATTTGAAAGAAATGACAAGGATTATTCAGGGTTTATGTTGTTAAGGGGCTCTAATTATGTTTAATCATGTTCTACTAGAGTTAATATTACTTGTTGAATGAACAGACTTGTGTATTGGAAGGGCTTATGCCAGTTCTGCAAACATTTTTGCACTGATATTTGCAAAGATATTTAAGATGTTTCAAGGGTATGTCCATGAAGCACTTACATGTTTTTATGATTTTTCTATATCTTTAAAAATTGTACATAAAGTTATAAAAGGAGTAATATATTATCATATATTTAAGACAGACTAATACTTTATAATGCAGACTTTTGAAATGTATGTTGTACCTGAGCAGTTGCCTCTTGATAATGTACATATTTATAGTTTTTAAATTTTATAGTATTATTTAACATATGTGTTATTATGTTGCTGACAGAGCTTTTCCAGGTGCTCATGTAAATATAAGATAAATATCAAAATGTATTTAAGCAATTAAGTCTTTTTATAGTTGCATTAAGTATCAGAACTATTCTGTTTACATTTTGTTTGCCTACGTAATTTAGTTGAGAAAAATGTATACATTATGTATGTTGTGGATCATCTCAGAATTAGGATTTATGAGTTCATAAAGCATATTTTTGTTACTTGGGAATGTTTATTGGCTGTTGATTTTTAAACTTTATTACATGTCTGATATAATACAAATGCATATATTTTGAATTAATACATTGGTTAAAATGAGTAAAGTTAGTAAAATGAGTAAAAAAATTATAGGTGTGATGCTTTTCAGTACTTTACATATCCAGGGTTTATGACAGTTGTGCTAAAATAGGTGATGTAGAATTGTGGCTGGCAAGCTATGTTCTCACGTTGGTTCCAAGAATGACTTACTGACAAGTTATCAAGCTGCTGCTTAGAGCTACATGAGAAGGACCCGTATAGGATCTCTCTCTTTTGACGATATTGTGAGATATCTCCTCAAAAGCATTATTAGTGGCTTAGAAATGGGTATTTTAAAATATAAGGAATTATGTTCTTAAGTAATTTGGCCTCCTTGAAGAAAAGAAAATATATATTCTCACATCTAAATGCTCTTCAGGGATCAAATCACAATGTGTAGCTATGTGCAGAGGCGGGAGTGATACAGTTCTACGTCCTTAGCAGTAATGAAGTGGGAGATATACAGTTAGGCCATAGTTAATGCACACAGTTGCAATATGGGAAGCCTTCTGCCTCAACTTCCACAGCACCAATACAAAAAGAAAAAGAGTCATAAAATCATGTCTGGGATAATAATTATAGCTCTTCACTGTCCAGTGATACCCAAATTGACATTTAGAGTCTATCACTGTGAACATTAAGTCACTGGTTTTGGGAGTATAAGGGAATGGTATCCTTTAGAACTATGGAGGAATGCCAGTTAATTTCACCTTGATTCATATTTAGCCACATCTCGTGATATTTCATGGGATATTTCAGTATCTAGACAGTATGAAACTCCCTTTATTCTCAGCAACAGCTTTCATTTGTTTTTTTCCCTTATATATCCTGTGTTTGAAGATATTTTCTCTACCAAATCACCATATTAATTTGCAGTATTTATTTATTAAACAAATACTGTTGATTACCTACTATTAACCAGCACTATTTGAGGACCTGTGGAAATAGTTCTTTTGGAGGTAAAAATATTTCCTCATTTCACAGTAATCAAAGACATGAGCAAATTTCTAACAGCTTCTCATTATTAAATAAAAACCAAGGTTATTATACTGGCTTGATATAACACTAGGCAAAAGCAGATTATCACGGTGATTTGCTTTACTTTTTTAGCTTATATATCTTATGTTTCTAAATTTAGAAATAGCCCAACAGCCTTTCATTACTAACTCCTGTCTCCTAAGGGTACAGAGAATCCTTCTAGGGCAGTTGCCCTGTAGCTTGAAACTCTGCTGATTTTAAACACTAAGGGCATTAACAAAAGTTTATCTTGATCTATTTTCTACTCTATTTGGTTATTTATATAGTTGCTATATTTGGCTGAGCACTCTTAGGAATGAAATCGGACAAAGACAGTAAAACTCTAAAATTGCTCATGTTAATATCTCTCATAATTTGTCTTCCTATTTTTCATTGTATTCTGAATTTTTAAATACTATTCCTATTGTTGAAACCAAGTTCATGTGCCTGATGCACAGTGAGGTCAGACAAACCTAAACATCAGAATTTGGAACAGAGAAAAGTTTATTGCAAGGGCCAAGCAAGGAGAATAGGCAGCTCATGCTTAAAAAGCCCAAACTCTCTGATGGGTTTCAGGGAAGGGTTTTTAAAAGCAAATTTGGGGGGAGGGCTACAGGGTATGTGACTTCCTTCTGATTGGTTGGTGGTGTTACAAAAGTCTCAATCATCAGCTTTCTGGTTCCAACTGGTCTGGGGTCTGCATGCTTATGCTCAGCCTGAAGTTACCATCCTCCACCTGAGTGGCAACCCCAACTCCTGTAGAACTCAAAGATATGTATCAGAGTGCTATGCACATCCCCCAAGGAAGAGCCAGGACCCTGCCCCATTGCTACACTATTGTTTCTTGACTGTCTTTCCTTTGTTTCTGCATTCACTCACTTCCCTAATTAGTAACTGTTTGATCTGCCCTTTGGAGCTCAGGGAAGGTCTAGGAGATGGAAGCCTTTTTCTTACAAACAAGAAACGGGAGACATGGTAAGGCTTTTTTACCCAAGTGGGGTCCACAGGGTCCTGCTTGGTCTTACTATTCCTTACAATTTTTAATAAAATCCAGTCTACATAGAAACTGTATGCCTGATATTATTATTGTGTGAGATTCTCAAGGAACAAACTGTGTGTGTGTGTGAGTGTGTGTGTCTGTGTCTGTGTCTGTGTTTTAGGGGTATTTGACAAAACTCTATCATTACTCTGGACATTTCCCCAATAAGCATGTTCTTTAAATCTTATTGACTGAGATTTATGTCACTGTCATGCAAAATTGGTTGTATAATTTTAAAATGTTATATATAATAAAAAAGTAGTGGCCTTCAAAATCATATAGCCTATTCTCTTTTTTCAAAAATTTTTAAAAATCTTTCATCTTTATTCCTATTTTATCTATGCTTTTATTATATCCTTGCAGTTACTTCAGGAATATAATTTTGATGGATCACTTTTCCCTGTATTATCTTAGCAGCGTGTGGGAGACTGAACTTTGGAGGCCCCCAGTGACAATGTCCCTTGATAAGTCATACCTTTGTAAGTCCCCTCCCATATCAACTTCAGACATGGCCATGTGACTGTTTTTGGCCAATGCAACACTAACACTGAACATTAATCTGTCCTCTTGGAATATTCTTCCTGGATTTCAGATACCATATATATGAGGAATGCCAAATAGCTATTTGGAGTGGTCCACGTGAAAGAAAACTGTGGTCCCTCGCTGACAATCTCAGCTGTCAACTGTGTGAATGAAGCCATTTAGACCTCTAATTTTGCCCAGGGGCCTACCTGATACACATTGTAAGGGAGGAAAAATTCTCCTCTATCAAATAAGTGACCAGAACAGAAAGTTTTTATATCTTTTAGATAAAGAAACAGTAAATTTGTGAAGAAATGGCAAGACAAAAGTGATTAGGCTGGGGAAGTAAATTGTGGAGAAGTGACTAGGCAGTGTATGGGGTGGGTACAAAACAAGTGGAAGACAAGTGTTATTTTAGTAAGTTTGTATAGATCTATTTCCGTGTCGACTCCCAGTCTCTGGTGATAGGGGATGTTCTCTTCCTCATGCAGGGAGTGTACCTTTCTCATGGGAAATTTTATGACCTGTTTTAGGTAGAAAAGGATAGGTCAGAGAACCCTTCCTACATCCACTCTTTCTCAAGTACCTTTAGCTCAAAATAGTCAATATACCAAAACGTCATATTTCGGGCTGGCATGTCCTGAAGTCCTTTAACATGAAGCTAGAAGTAGAACTTATGGAGAAGTTAAGGTGGATGGATCTTTTGGATCTTTTGTCTAAAGAGGAGTTAGGGGAAGCTATGTGAGTTGATGGGAATATTAATGATGAGAGATTAGAGAAAGAAGAGCAGCCAGAAACGTCTGATGACTAGTTCAATACTTAAGCAATCAGAAGAGGATTTATAACAAGAGAAGAAGTATTGAGAATGAGAAAAATGATCATTTAGCAAATATTTATTGAACATATACCATTTTCTAGCCTGGGATAAAGAGTAAAAAATAGAAAAAAATGGCCTCCATTAAGAGTCTTATACTTTAAAGAAGTTCAAGAAACAGGCTTAAGGATTTTTAACACTCATTAATAAATGGGATCTTTTAAATATCCTTATGATCATACTTTATATTTGGTCACAGGAAGGATCCTATGCCATCACATCACTGTAAAATGAAGACGCTTCTCTTATTTGTGCCATTATTGCCAGATTCAATTTACAGACATAAAAACCACTCGTGTTCTTGATTGGAAAATGTGAAAGCAATTTACCTTTGGTGAGTTAATATACAGCTGCTGGTATTTATATTCTTATAAAGGTTTGCAGCTTTTTGGAGTTTAAAAAGCCCATACCTATCTCTTAGAATATGTGAAAATTTCCTAGGCATATCTTTGATGACTTGAAGACCTAGTCATTCTAAAGCAGATTTTTTCTTTTAAATTAGAGTATAATAGATATGGTTGCTATATCTCATAGAATGCTATTTCTTGGACCTATGTTTCTGTGTTCTTCCTGCTTTCCATCTTACCCAGGCATATTGTCAGACACAACTAATGATCAGGAAAAATATTTAAATTATATTCATAATTAACTTCCTTAATTTATAAGAAATGATTTACTTAGATTTAGAAGGTTATCCAGACATTGTCTTCCCCTCTTCTTTAATTGTTTTTTGAACAAGTACAGTTTTTGGTACATTCTCTAAGTTCGCATGAATCAGACTTAAGAAAATATAATTCTGTCATTACTAAATTTCTAAATTGTTCATATTTATGATTTCAAATATAAAAATGAATACATTTGTGTAACACACACATATATTTGCACACATATACATATGCCGTGCATATAGACATATTCTTATTCCACAGTACAGCTGAGTCTGCAAATAGCATTTTCTGTAAATTAAAATAATCACACACACATACAAACACACACATATACCCACTTATGTACTAATCTGAAATTAGGGCTTCAAATAGTAAAATGTTATAAAGACCTTAATTGCAGACGCATTAACGGGAACTTCTATAATGCTAGGAAACTATCCACTGAATAATGCCTCTCGAGAGAGACTTGCTGACTACACACCTGCTTCAGGAAATGAATGCAGAACTCATGCTTCACTTCATATCTCCAATCTTAAAACTGCTTAGAGTCCTCACTCTTCTCATTTTGATATATTTTTTGTATGAGTGACAGGTATATACATGAGAAAATAAAGTGTGTTAAAATAGTCTGCTTGGGACTTCCCTGGTGGCACAGTGGTTGAGAGTCTGCCTGCCGATGCAGGGGACACGGGTTCGTGCCGCGGTACGGGAAGATCCCACATGCCGCGGAGCGGCTGGGCCCGTGAGCCATGGCCGCTGAGCCTGCGCGTCCGGAGCCTGTGCTCCACAACAGGAGAGACCACAACAGTGAGAGGCATCTGTACCGCAAAAAAAAAAAAAAAATAGTCTGCTTGGTAGTGTTTTTGCTGATGTATTAATTCATTTCGTTTCACATGCTATATCACCATCATGTCCAACCAGATTTTAAGAGAGGGCTCACTGAAGTGAAAATCAAGCCAATGAATCGTTTAATATGAACTAATGAAAACCAGATATAAAAGGCTTTAGTAACTGTTTTGGAGACTTAATTGTCAAGAGGATGTAAATTCTGAGCACTACTAAGTAAAGGAAAAGACTGTAATGAAGAAATTGGGATTACTTTGTGATAACTGGTTTAATTAGAGTCATGTAGCAATGATGTCCTGGATGAAGCCACTGAAATAGGAAGGAGCAAATGTTTTCTCCAAGGTAGGAGAGAGATGCCTTTTGTTTATTTTTATTTTCCATAATTTGAGAGAAAAGCATTATTAGCATGTAATAGTCATTTAAACAAAGCTCAATTTGTTCAGAGAATTCTATAAGAATATTTACATTTTTTGATATAAAAGCTAACAAAACGTTTCTAAACTTCTGTTGTGTGTTTATGGTATTGATGTGATAAATTTGTGGATTGGCATGCGATTACCTATTACAATGTACAAAGAGGCGCCATAAATAAGATAGCAGTAAACACAATTCATTGGTTGTCCCTGGATGTTGAAAAATATCTTTATTGTATTAAACCAGGCATTATCTATAATAATTGATTCAGCAAAAGGCAAGAAGGTAGATGATAAAACCATGGGGTGAAAGACTTTTAGGGAATAGGTATTGGTATGATGCCAAAGTATAATCCAGTAGAAAATTTACTAAATACAGATTTAAAAAATTACAACTTTATGATGAGGATGTCTATAGATAAGACCCTTAAATAGCTCATCAAATTTAGCACCATCACTGATAATGCTTCTTGATATGGTACAGTAAGAAATATATAGCATCACAGGTAATATTTGTGCTGAAATATATAAGATCACTTAGGTAATATTTGTGCTGAATTTAATCATAAGGAAGCAAGCAGGCAATTCCAGAAAGTAGAGCACTCTACAAACAACTGGTCTGAATGCTAAAACAAAACCCAAATCCCTCCCCCAAACTGTACAATGTCATAAAACACAAAACAAAAGAAAAATTCCAAAATATGAAAAGGGAAGGTACAGTTCTAATTTAAGAGACAGAACACCAAAGGCAATGATTAATTTTTGGATACAGAAAAAGAAAAGAGATTATGAATTATTTCTTCTGGAGAAAATTGAAATGTATAGTGTATTTTGGATAGTATTGCATTAATGTTGATTTTCTTAATATGATAATGGTATTGCGGTAACACAGGTGATTGTCTTATTCTTAGGATATGTATGCTGAGGTAGTGCTTAAGTATCATGATGTCTGCAACTTTCTGTCAAACGATTCATTTCCAAAATACCATCCCCCAAAACACACATACACACACACAAACAGGAAGAGGAAAACAGATGTTTATAGTTTGATTTATATATCTAAAGAGTGTATAAGTGTTCATTGTACTAATATTTCAACTTTTCTGTAGATGTAATATCTTCAAAATAAAACTTTGGGGAGTATTGGCATTCCATATGGTATTGCATAAAGATAATTGTATTAAAAAAAAAAGATAATTGTATTTGGGACCTGCAGAATAGGTAAGTACACACTTCAGTTGAAGAATTTAGATCTATTTACCTTCCCAGTGTTACTAAACTTGGGGTTTTGAATAGTTATATACAGATAAATTAAATAATTCAAAGTGATAATTATTTTCTGAGATGTCACAGCCCAAATTTCTCCTGATATAAAAGACTTAACGATGTCAATTATTTTTGCTCAATATCACAGTTAGGAATTATAGTTAGCTATCTTAAATTATAAGGATGTAAAACATTTCAAAGAATTAGTCAATGCATCTCTATAATTTAGATAAAGAAATATTTTATCTTTGTGAATTTTAGAGAATGCTGAAATAAAAAGAAACTCCTTAAAAAGGCATATTCACATGCATTTTCTTATATATTCATTTAAACAGCCTTGGCGAATGAACAATCCAGTCATTGAGTTATTTTGCTCACACCATTATTTGACTCATTCTGTTCAATAACTTGATTTCCCTTATTGTTGCAAATGGATACATTTAGATGTTTGTCAAAAATCAACAGTTAGTACTCATGAATATAGAATTGAAAATACCCATCCAGCTATTTATCAAAATAATGAAGTGCCTAAATGTGGTAGCGGCAGTTAATGTGAGTTTGATTACATGGACTATACGCTTTTTTAACCTAGCTTATTATCATACAGGCATGCTATGGAGAATTCACATGTTTGGTTCCATAACACACCAATTAAGCAGATACCACAGTAGAGTGAGTCACAGGAACGTTTTGGTTTCCCAGCACATATAAAAGTTATGTTTACACTATACTGTGGTCTACTGAGAGTGCAATAGCCTCGTGTGTAAAAAAAACAATAATTCAAAAATACTTTATTGCTAAAAAATGCTAACCACCATCTGAGACTTCAACAAGTTATCATCTTTTTGCTGGTGGAGGGTCTTGCCTCTATGTTGACGGCTGCTGATGGCTCAGGGTGATAGTCGCTAATGGTTGGGGTGGCTGGGGGAATTTCTCAGAATAAGACAACAAAAAGTTTTCTGAATCTATTGACTCTTCCTTTCACAAATGATTTCTTTGTAGCAAGCAATGCTGTTTGATAGCATTTTACCCACACTCAGACTTCTTTCAAAACTGGAGTCAATCCTCTCAAACTCTGCCACCGTTATATTAACTAAGTTTATATAACATTCTAAATGCTTTGTTGTCGTTTCAACAGTCTCCACAGCATCTTCACCAGGAGCAGATTCCATCTCAACAAACCACTTTCTTTGCTCATTGATAAAGAAGCAACTCCTTATCTGTTAGGGGTTTGTCATGAGATTGTAGCAAATTCAATCACATCCTCAGTTACCAACTACATTAGCCCCTAACAAGAGAATCAGCCTGTCCTTTGAAGCTTTGAAGCCAGGCATTGACTTCTCCTCTCTAGCTATGAAAGTCCTAGATGGCATCTTCTTCCAATAAAGTGCTGTTTGGTCTACATTCAAAATCTGTTTAGTGTAGCCACCTTCATTTGTTATCTTAGCTAGATCTTCTGGATAACTTGCTGCAGCTATATCAGCACTTAGTGCTTCATCTTACACTACTGTGTTATGAAGATGGCTTCTTTCCTTAAACCTTATCAACCAAACCTCTGCTAGCTTCCCATTTCTCTTCTGCAGCTTCCTCAACTCTCTCCACCTTCACAGAGAAGAGAGTTAGGTCTTTGCTCTGGATTAGTCTTTGACTTAAGGGAATGTTGTGCTTGGTTTGATCTATTTAGACTTTTGGACTAAGCTAAAACTTTCTGCAAAACAGCAATAAGACTTTCACTTTCTTATCATTCATATGTGCACTGGATTAGCACTTTTAATTTCCTTCAAGAACTTTTCCTTTACATTCAAAACTTGGCTGTTTTGTGCAAGAGGCCTAGCTTTCAGCCTGTCTTGGCTTTTGACATGCATTCCTCACAAAGCTTAATCATTTCTAGCTTATGATTTAAAGTGGGAGACATGTGACTCTTCCTTTCTCTTGCACACTTAGAGGCCATTGTAAGGTTATTAATTGGCCTGTTTCAGTATTGTTCTGTCTCATGGATTAGAAGTGTTCAATGTGAGGGAGATAGATGGCAGAATGTTCAGTTGGTGGAGCAGTCAGAACACATACAACATTTATTGATTAAGTTAGCAGTCTTATATGTGCATGGTTCTTGGAGCCCCAAAACAATTGCAATAGTAACATCAAAGATCACTGATCACAGATCACCATAACAAATAAAATAATAATGAAAATGTTTGAAATATCATGAGAGTTACCTAAATATGACAGAGAGACACAAAGTGAGTAAATGCTTTTTGGAAAAATGGTGCTGATAGACTTGCTTGACACACGGTTGCTACAAACCTGCAATTTGTTTAAAAAAAATGCAGTATCTGGGAAGCACAATAAATGCAGTATCTGGGAAGCACAATAAATAGAAAGGCCCTCTTCTCGTGGGCCTCCCAATAATGAGGCCTTGCCTTTCTGGAGGGCCTGGCTTCTTCCTAGTACACCCTCAGTTAACACAGCCTGACCTCTTCAGGCTGTTTCCCTACCTAACCCTGGTCCTCTCCCTGGGACTGAGCTCTGGAGTCTGAGCTTCAGCACCAGACCCCAGCACCCACTGACAGAGTAGTGTCTTAGGTTGGGGCGCACAAGGTGGTGGTTCCGACCCTCTGTGCAGGTTACTCTTCGTTTTGCCTTCCACAAACCTGTTACTGCTCTCTCCTCTTAGGCTCCGAATCTCCCCCTCCTTCCAGTCTGATCTCCCCACTGGTGAGGAGACTTCCCAAGGTGCAGGAAACTTTCTTTCACAGCTCCCTCCCCGGGGTACAGGCCCCACCCTCATGCCTTCTTTCTCTTTTTCCTTTTGTCCTACCCGGTTTCATGGATGTTTTCTTGTCTTTTCGGATGTCTGAGGTCTTCTGTCTGCGATCAGTAGCTGTTCTGTGTAAATCGTTCCACTTGTAGCCGTATTTTCAATGTGTCTGTGGAAAGAGGTGAACTGTGCTTCCTACTCCTCTGCCACCTTGATCTCTCTTATCCACCTCCTAGAGTAATTAAAATAAAACCAAAAATAAACAAATGGGATCTAATTAAACTTGAGCTTTTGCACAGCAAAGGAAACCGTAAACAAGACAAAAAGATAAGCCTCAGAATGGGAGAAAATGAAGCAAATGAAGCAACTGACAAGGGATTAATCTCCAAAATATACAAACAGTTCATACAGTTCAATATCAAAAAAACAAACAACCCAATCAAAAAATGGGGGGAAGCTCTAAATATACATTTCTCCAAAGAAGACATAGAGATGGCCAAAAAGCACTTGAAAATATGCTTAACATCACTAATTATTAGAGAAATGCAAATCGGAGCTACAATGAAGTATCACTTCACACTGATCAGAATGGCCATCATCAAAAATCTACAAGCCATAAATGCTGGAGAGGGTGTGGAGAAAAGGGAACACTTCTACAATGTTGGTGGGACTATAAATTGGTAAAGTCAATCACTATGGAGAACAGTATGGAGTTTACTTAAAAGACTAAAAACAGAACTACCATATGACCCAGCAATCCCACTCTTAGTCATATACCCGGAGAAAACCATACTTCAAAAAGATACATGAACCCCAATGTTCATTGCAGCACTATTTACAACAGCCAGGGCATGGAAGCAACCTAAATGTCCATTAACAGAGGAATGGATACAGAAGATGTGGTACATATATACAATGGAATATTACTCAGCCATAAAAAAGCACAAAATCATGCCATTTGCAGCAGCATGGATGGACCTAGAGATTGTCATACTGAGTGAAGTAAGTCAGAAACAGACAAATATATGATATTGCTTATATGTGGGATCTAAGAAAATGGTACAAATGAACTTATTTACAAAACAGAAGTAGAGTCAAAGAGGTAGAAAACAAACTTACGGTTACTAGGGGATGGGGGGAGGGATAAATTGGGAGATATATACACTCTATAGAAAATAGATAACTAATAAGGACCTACTGTATAGCACAGGGAGCTCTACTAATACTCTGTAATGGCCTGTATGGGAAAAGAATCTAAAAAAAGAATGTATATATGTGTATAACTGATTCACTTTGCTGTACACCTGAAACTAACACAACATTGTAAATCAACTATACTACAATAAAAATTTTTAAAAATAAATAAAAAGAGGTATGCCCATATGTGACCTGAGAGAATCCCAGGAATGCAAGGATGGTGTAATGTCAAGAAATTGATTAATATTACATAATTCATCAGTAGATCAAATATATTAATATCAGTTTTTTCAAGAGAGCCCCTAAAACAGTTGATAACATTTGAACTATTCCTATTATAAACTGAATCCATTCTACTAAAGAATAAACCCACTCAGGAATGGGATTCTAAACTAACATTATGAAAAACATTTGCTTCAGACAAACATCTAACATCACTTTTAACAGTACAACTTTAAAGGCATTCCCCATAAAATCAGCAATATATAATGATTGACAGTAACACCATTATTTTTTATACTTTTTTGGGAGTAGATTTTGTAGAATGTAAATTAGCTTGAAATAGAAACAAGAACTATAATTTTGGAAATTAGAAAAATCATTACAGAGTATATTAATATATACTTATAAAACAAGTGATTTAATTGAAAAAAATAGACACAATAGGAAAATTTGGTAAAGGATTTGGGTCAAGTATAATAAACAATAGCTCTCATTAAAAATATCAAACAACATTAAAAAATTTTCATTCATAACACTATAAATTACAAAACACTAAGAAATTTAGCAGGAAATTGATAGGGTATATGTGAGGCAAGTTATAAAACTTCTTTTGATAAATGAATGATTTGAAAAAAACAAAAATTTCCAATAACAGGGAAATAGTTAACTACCTTGCCAGCACCTTATTCTTAGACTTCCCAGGCTCCAGAAGTGTGAGAAATACACTTGTTTAAACCCCTCAATCTATGATATTTTGTTATGACAGCACAAGTGGACTAAAATAGGAGAGAAGGAGAAGGGCACCAAAATCTGCTCTCTGGATCTTTGATACATTACCCTTATCCACTTGAGAATTTTGGGCCGTGGGCAGTCAACAGCACCCATGCTCATGGCAAAGGTTAATTCTTCCAATTGTGCAAAATACTATCTTCTCACTGACTCTAGGGTGTCTCTCTCCAGCATCATCAATTCACCGCTTTCTACTGTATTTTTGCCATCAGCAAATATTCAGAATCCAACCACCCCTCACCTCCCCCACTGCTAATATCCTGGTCCATGCACAGCCTTCTCTCCCCTGGCATATTGCTATTGCTTCCTAACTGGGTTCCCTTCAGATCATGTTGTTCATCTATATAATGTCACCCAATGCCCTTTTAGTCTATTTCACAATAAAAGCTAAAGTTTTTACTGTGTCCTGAAAGGCAGACCATCTGAGCCCCTGCTAGCTCCCTGATCCAGTCTCCTACCAATCTCCTTTTTTTCTCAATCTTTTTCAGTTATTCTGGCTCATATTGTTGATATTTGTACATACCAGGAGTGCTTCTGCTTCAGGACGTTTGCATTTCCCATTTTCTCTGCCTGGAATATTCTTCTCCAAGATATACCATGGCTCATCCTCTCACTTTTTTTTCTGGCCATTATCCAAATGTCAGTTTTCTTCATGAGGTCTCTTTTTACTGCTGTTGAATGGGTTTAATAGCATCCTCCTGAAAAAAAAAAAAATTGAAATCCTAATACCCAGTACCTCAGAATGGGACCTAATTTGGAAACAGGGTCTTTGCAGATGTAATTAGTTAAGGTGAGGTTATACTGGAGTAGGGAGGGCCCTTAATCCAATATGACTGTTGTCCTTATAAGAAGACAACCATGTGCACACAGAGACACATGAGGGAACACCATGTGACTATGAAGGCAGTGACTGGAGTTAGGCTGCAGCAAGCCAGGGAACACCAAGGATTGCCGGCAAACCACCAGAGCTTTGGAAGAGGCAAGGAAAGATTCAGAGGGAGCATGACCTTGCTGACACCTTAATTTCAGACTTTAGAACTGAGACAATTTCTGTTTTAAGCCATCCAGTTTGTGGTGCTTAGTTACAGCAGCCCTAGGAAACAAATACAGCTGCCCCACCTGAAACTGCAATTCCTGGGGTCCCCTGTCCCCTTAACCAGCTTTATTTTTTGCCTTAGCACTTGACATCATCCAACCTACAATATTCTACTTATTTATTTTGTTTTTTTTTTCCCTAAACTACCGCCAAACCCCCCAAATGCCAGCAACATAAAACTACAGTTCTTTTCTATTTTCTCTGTTACTCTCTTCTTGGCTCTTGAAATGGTTCTTGCTGTTGTACAGATCCTCAAAACATATCTCTTGACCGAAGCAATGAATATATGAATGAATGAGGGAATGAGTCAGGTAATTTGTTCAATCTCCATGGAGAAGAGTAAGAGGTATTTCCGAATGACACACTGTTTTGGAAAATTGCTCCACTTACTATACAAAATACTGTAAGTGGAAAGAAGCATTCCTTTTTATAAAATATTATACAGTAATTAAATAACTTTTGAAGAGCTTAAATGACATGGGAAGTTCTTTTAGGAAAAATGTGGTTTATAAAATAGTTTCTACAATATAATAGCTGTAAAACAAATTTTTGAATAGACTAGAGGAAATATTCTAAATTTCTAACAGTGGTGTTTTATTTGATGACACTATGTAGAATTATTTTGGCTTTATTATTCTGAAATTTCTGTACATTATGAAATTTGTGTAATTATAATTGATTTTGTAAAATTGCTTTTATTTCCCTCCGTTAGCCTCATGGCTGCCCATGCTTTTGCATAATATCAGGCAGGAGCCCAGGAGTAAAGTTGTGATAATTCCATGATAAACTTTCAAAACCATATCACAGAACTAAGCCACTAAATTTGCCACTTCTTCTGCCATGTTAAGTTTAGAAACAGAAGCTTCTGCCAGACTTTTCTGCACCAGAGCCTTGCTACCTTCGTTTCTCCAATCCTTTAGTGTGAAGCTGCTATTGGAAGCTCCTTGTTAAATCAGAGATCCCAGCTGATTCAAGAACCTCAAATTTCTAACCACAATCCATACTAACAAAACAGACATGTTATATCCTACCTCTATCCTCTTGTTAATTTGAATTAAATCTCACGTATGTGATCTAAATAGCAGTACCTGTATAATATCTAGATTCCTAACTGCATGGGAGACTGGGATATGGTGTTTTAAACTCCGCTGCCTTTGTGTATTAGAACCTAATTGGAATGCATGATGATTGCGCATTAGATGAAAAATAATTTCTCGTAGTGGGGAGAGTGTTTATTGTAGTCCCATTTCTAATATATATTCAGGGGGAATGATATATCCAACATGCGGGAAATGGTGAAATAGAAAATAAGACTTGAGAAATTACCCTCAAGAATTAAAGAAACCTTCTTCAGCTCTGGTTCATAGTGAAGAATATCTTCCCTAGTGTCAATACTGTGAAAGAGATCCAAATTACTTCCAGAGAATATACAGGAGTAGAATTTAATAAAATCGAAGAACAAGTTCTAGTTGGTTCCTTTCATTTATTATGGTCAGTTTTTCAGGTTTGCTGTATGCAAAATTTTCCTTTTCCCCTCATGAAGATGGAACTAAGCCACTCACTTAAAAAGCCATTTGGTCAGATGCGGACTTAATCATTAGATAGATTTTTGAAAAGGAGTCTTTAGGTTGTAATTCAAAGGAAGTGAAGCCATTAGATTAACAGGAATGAGGCCTATGATAAATTGATTTAGGCCTTCATTATAGATGAAGGGGAAAACCAGGAATGACTGCTGAAGATATGGTAGGCTAGTCTTAAAATATTCTAGCCATAGAAATGGTAAAAAACCTTGTAATTTGTGAATAAGGGCATAAAACAGGTAAACTAAGGTAACTGTATTCTACTTTTTCCCCTACTACCTTACATCATTTGTGTCCTCAGTATTCTTTTGTTTCAACAGTGTAACTAGTTGGCAGACTGGCCAAGGGTGTATGTTCAAATAAAGTGGAGCACTGGAATTTCTTTTAATTTATTTCTGGTTTTTTAATCTTTATTTTTTAGTTGAATGTTGATTAGGCGTCCCAGGCAGGCTATCAATGTGAAAGATCAGAAAATACTCTATATTATGAAAAATAAATTTGACACTAAATATATAAATTTCATGCATCAGTGAGTGGTGAGTTTAAGATACAAAGGGCTGTGTTTATTTTAGGAGGATGTCCCATTAAATAAAGAAGGACCTCAGGGTTAATAAGAAATTTGAACTTTATGTGAAGGGGGCGATAGAATTAGAGTTTTATTTTAGAACTAGGAGAGGTGTGGTTACAGCCTGAGTAACCAGTTAGACACTGCACAATATTTTTGGGAGCCACACGCTGAGCTTCACAAATAATAGAGTAGATGTTATGAAAAATAACAACCAACTTGATATCCTGAACTACTCTATGTTATCTGCTCCATACTCTTTTTTTCTTCTCTCTTGACTTCCACAGTTCCTCACTACATCTTGCCTCTAACTCAACTATTCATCCGCCTTATGTATCAGCTTCATGAAAATATAGACTCTCTTGGACTTTTGCTGTGGGTCTCCCTCCAGACTCAGTTTTTAACTTTGTCTCTTAACATGGAGTATTCTTGAATTACCATCTACTTCAGGACAATTTTCAATGGGTCTCTCATGTTTCTGCATGTCTTGTGAATGAGGCACTGATTGCCCTTTGTTTTGGACTATCTTTACATGTATGTATTTACAGCAAAAAGCCTTGGAAACTATATATAGTGTCTCCCTCCAGAACAAAAGGCAAGTTTTCTTACAGCCTTGGGAGATGGAGATAATGTCTCTCTAGAGCAAAGAACAAAGAAACCAGGTTTAATGCCCCATTATAGAAAATTCTGGTTTCCTGAGCTCAGGATTCCACTCATGTAATGCAATTCACATTTGCAGGTATTTATCTAGGTCCTCCTGTGTCACTACATGGAACTCAGGGTTGAGAAGAATTAAGACAGATATTATGATACTCATTCTGTTTTCTGCACTGTGAGTAATAAAGGCCTTTGTCTCTCAAAATATAGAGGAAGACTGTATCTTTTGCCAGCATCCTTGAGACTGTGGCAGGCTAATTTTCTAGTTTGCAAGTAATGTGAAATTTCAGATTATTCATTTTTTTTTCTGTCTTGGATTTTATTTTAATAGCTTTATTGAGATCTAATTCACCTTTATAGAGCATACAAGTCAAAGGTTTTTAGTGTATTCAGAGTTGTGCAAATATCCCCACAATCTAATTTTAGAACATTTTCATCACCTGAAAAGAAAACCCTGTACCCTTCAACTATCACCACCCAATCTTCCTATCCCCTAATTCCAGTCTAATTTTTGTCTTTACATATTTGCCTATTGTGGACATTTCATATAAATGGAATCATATATATATATATATATATATATATACACACACACAAACATTTTTCATTAATCAGCCATTTATTATGCTCGTGGATTCTAGGGTTTAGGAATTTAGACAAGGTACATCAGGAAAGGCTTGTCTCTGCTCCATGATGTTGGAGTTCTCAGCCAGAAAACTTGAAGCCTAAAGGTTGGGATCAACCAAAGCCTCCTTTACTCACATACATCACGTACTTGATATCTGTCACTGGGAGCTTCAGATCTTCTACGTGTGACAAGTTGGGCTTCCTTGCAGGATGGTGGCTGCCTGGATTCACTACTGTACAGTTACTACTCACTTTGTTATTAATAAGTAGCTTATAGGGAGATAGTTTGAAACTGTATAAATACTCTATCTCAATCATGACTTTCCCACTCTTTAGCAACTACTGATTTTTGCCTGCAACAATTATAGTTGTAGTATTGTTGCAGATTCTTTTTTTTTTTAACTAAATTTATTTATTTTTGGCTGTGTTGGGTCTCCATTGCTGTGTGCAGGCTTTCTCTAGTTGCAGTGAGCGGGGTTACTCTTCGTTGCAGTGAGCAGGCACCTCATTGTGGTGGCTTCTCTTTTTGCAGAGCACGGGCTCTAGGCACATGAGATTCAGTACATCCAGCATGCAGGCTCAGTAGTTGTGGCTTGTGGGCTCTAGAGTGCAGGCTCAGTAGTTGTGGTGCATGGGCTTAGTTGCTCCGCGGCATGTGGGATCTTCCTGGACCAGGGCTCGAACCTGTGTCCCCTGCATTGGCAGGCAGGTGTGCCACCAGGGAAGCCCTATGCAGTAGACTTTTAATATTTCTTTTAAGGCACTCTACTAGCAACAAATTCTCTCCATTTTTGTTTATCTGACAAAGTCTTCTGTTATAAAAGATAGTTTTCTAGATATAAGATTGCTGTTTCACAGGTGTTTTCTTTCCCCCAGCACTTTGTATATGTCATCCTACTGCCTTGTGGCCTCCTGTCTTTCTGATGATAAGTCAGATATTGGGTTTCTTTTGGAGTTAATGAATCATTTTTCTCTTGTTGCTTTCAAGATTTTCTCTTTGACCCTCAACATTTTTACTGTGATGTGTCTGCATGTAGCTTAATTTATGTTTATCCTACTTAGAATTCGTTGAGCTTTTGGATGTGTGAATTGTTTTTAATCAAATTTGGGAATATTTTAGCAATTATTTCTTTAAATATTTTTCTTTTCCTTTTTCCTTTTCCTCTCCTTGTATTCTCTTTATGCATATGTGAGTATATATCATGGTGTCCCACATTTTTCTGAAATTCTGTTAATTTTTTAAAAAGTTTCTCAGTCATGCTATTCTTCAGATTGTCTAATTTTCATGTTCTATCTTCAAGTTCATCAATTCTTTCTTCCACCAGCTCAAATCTACTTTTGAATACTGATAGTGAATTTTTCATTTATATTATTGTAATTTTTAAACTCCAGAATTTCTGTTTTTTCCTTTTTTTAATATAATTTCTGTCTTTTACTAATATTTTCTATTTGATGAAACACTGTCATCACATTTTCCATTACTTCTTTAAATGTGGTTTCCTTTAGCTTTGAACATATTTATAATAGCTTCCATGAGGTCTTTGCCTGTTAGGTCCCCAAGTAGGCCCCTTCAGAGGTAGGTTATATTGCTTGCTCTTCCACCCACTGTGTATAAATCATACTTTCCTGTTCTTTGCATGTCTTGTATTTTTTTTTGTTGAATCTGGGGTTTTTAGATAGTATATTTTAGCAACTCTGGATAATTATCACCCTCTCCTAACAGAGATTTGTTTTTATTGTTTGTTTTCTTTTTTTTGTTTAGTGACTTGGTTGGACTGTTTGGTAAAGTCTATCTCCCCTGCAGTGTGCAGCCTCTGATTTCACTCCTTTGAAGGCACAGTACTGAGAATGTGTCCAATCTCTTTGGGATGACAGTGGTTTGCAAAACTCTTTGTCTCTTTCCCTGATCTCTCTGTTAAACTGTCTGTCTCTGTTGGTACGATACCCATAGTTGACTGATGATGACAGTGGTAATTGCTGACTGAATGTCCATTCTTCTCACTATGCATAGACCAGGACTCATAGTGACTTCTAGTTGTTCTCTGGTGCTAGGAGAAACAGGGAAGCCTTTATTATGAGCCTTTATTTCATGACATATTTATTTATTTTAAAGCTTATTGGCTTCTCTTTTGAAAATTTAGGCTTCAATGATGGGAGAATTTCCACATAAACTAAGGTAATTTTTCTTTCCAGTATAGAAGGCTTTCAAATATACACACTAGAAACTCTACTAGCTATACCTGGTCTTTGAGGAAAACGTTTTAAGTCATAAAAGTGCAATTGATAACAGCTGAGGAGATGTCACTTTAGCTTTAAATTACTGTAAGCACCACTTGGTCTGCTAGAGAAGTAATCTCTGGGGAAAAATTTCCTATTATACCTGTACTAAGTACTTAGTGTTTTTTTTGTTTTTTTTTTTTTTGCGGTATGCGCGCCTCTCACTGCCATGGCCTCTCCCATTGCGGAGCACAGGCTCCGGACGCGCAGGCTCAGCGGCCATTGCTCACGGGCCCAGCCGCTCCGCGGCATGTGGGATCTTCCCGGACCGGGACACAAACCCGCGTCCCCTGCATCGGCAGGCGGACTCTCAACCACTGCGCCACCAGGGAAGCCCAGTACTTAGTGTTTTTAAAAAGTATACTGTGCATTCATTTAAGATTAATTTAAAGTAATGATTGCAGTGTACCCCATCCTTCTCTATGTATGAGAGTTTGAAGTTTGTATTTTTTCCCCCAAGAATGGTTTGTTACCCTATATAATGATCAGCCTTTTTGCTGAACTTTTTGTATTATAGGTAGAAAATAGTACATTAGATGTTTTAAGTCCTTCTGCTTAAATATTATAGAAGAATAATCCCTAACCATATGGCATATTACATGCATTTTAATGTATTCCTCACAGTATAAATAGTTATTTTATTCTGCCATATACCCTCTGTTTATTATTATTATTGTTGTTGTTATTATTATATTAACTTCCTTGAAAGTACTCTTGCTCTTTGTTGAGCATTAAATGAGCTAGTTTGAATGTGCTAGAAGTTCTGGCTAAAAGAAATAGCCATTTACTTCAAAACATTTTGTCTATAAGGAAAATGTTTTCTTTTCAAGGGAGAAAATGTATTTCATGAGAAATTCCTAAGTTACTGAAATTTTACTTCTAGCTATGCATAGTAAGTAGTCTGAAGTACACTGGAAGATACTCTGGAGAGAGCATGCTTATGGAACCATCTATGTTAAATTAGCATTGATAAGTTATTAAATGTAACAAAGACCTTGAAGTCCTTTAGTGAGATTTTACTATTCTTTACACATATACTTTTCCCTGGTTAGGTACAAACATGCACAACAGTGAACAGTAAACAGTTTACTAAAAGCATGCTAAATACTTAAATATTTCCCTATCCTACTGGCAGTGAAAATAGAAAAGAATCATGATAATTTTAAAAATAAACAGAAGACACATTTTTATTTTTAGAAAAAGCTAATGTTGTAGATGAATAGGAACCAACATAATAAATTATTTCCTCATATAGATCTGTTTTTCTTTCCTAAATGTTTCCACAATCTGTCCATTTGCCCAAGTTAGAATTCTGAAAATCATTCTCATTTTTTCCCTTAACTCCACGTGTATTTAATCAGTCATTAAAGCCAGTCAGTTTTCTATTTTTAATACTCTAAAATCTAGGTCTTCTTTCTCTACTGTCTGTCACTGACTTGGTTCAGGCCATTACTGTCTCTCACCAGCTTATTAGGACAGTTGTCCCTTCCTGATCTCCCTGCTTCCAGATTTCTCCACTTGAATCATTTACCAGGGAGATATTTATAAAACATCAGTATCATTTTCTGGTCTAAGCAGTCCACGGCTCCCTGTTATCTTCGTGATTAACACACTATTCCTTAGCATGGTGTGCAAGGCCCTTCATGACCCAGCTTCAAGCTTTGTCTCTAGTTTCATCATACGCCCCTACGCCCCTTCTCCACTCTCCACACATTGTTCCCCATTCTCCAGATAATTTCCAGCTCTCTAGCTGTACCACATGTCCTTTTCTTCTCTTCTCCTTCCTGCCTCCCTGCCTCCCTTCCTCCCCTCCTCCCCTTCTACTATCCTCCCCCTCTTATGTCTGTTTCTCTGTCTCTCTCCTTTTCTCCTTCCTTGTGAAAATTACATCTTTTCTGCCAATAATGGCCCTTGTTCTCAATCCTTGCATGCGTAATTCCTAAATTGATACTTATCATGCCACCTGAATTTCCCTGAAGTATTTTACTTCCCACAGCCAGAGTGGTATTTCCAAAGCACCAGTATCACTCCCCAAAGTTTTGGGACTCTCTTCTAAATTACACTATTTCTCTATGAATTTACCATTTTTGAAGGCTTTATGACTCTGTATTGCTATTGTTGGTTTCTTTGTCTCAAACACATGACTCTGAACTTTCTCAGAGCTAGGATTATGTTTCACAAAAGTTCTAATTCAATACCTGAAACACAGTTGGGGCACAATAAATGTTTAATAGACATGGTACCTTTGAATATATTTTACTGTTGAATATATTTTACTGTTAGGAAAAAAATGGTTGCTCTTTTAGAAGTAGTCAGAAGTTTAAATAGTTGTTGAAGCACAAAATAAAATATCAATAAATATGACTACATAAAATTAATAATCCTTGACATAAAGCACCTGTAAAGAAAACACACACAAATGTGGAAAACAGTATTGAAATAAAGGCAACAAATAGCTATGGACCTTGTGATCATAGCTGTAGAACTCTGGTGGGCCAACTTAAACTACTTTGAAGTTTATCAAAGTTCTCCACCATTTCTTGAGGCATATGAACCACTGGTCTTAGTATTAAATATTCATGTGAGGTTTTTTGTGTTTGTTTCATTTGTTGTTTTAGTGGAAAGTTTGGACAGATTGTAGAGTGACAGCAACCAAAGCAATTTTAAACTATCAGGAACTGATACTGTGATTTTCTTCATTTTGTTTAATTGTCCCTGTGGGATCCTGGTACAATCCCGTAGTATCACATTTACCAGGTTATGATATAGTTAATGTTTTTATTGTCTTCAGGAATTGTGAGCTCATTGAGGGAACATGTTTGTTTAGTCTTTTTATCTTTAGATCCTGGCCCAGAGACTGGGGCTTAAAAGATATCCCAAGGTGTATTTGAATAAATGAATGGAATTCCCAGTTTCTCTGAAATAATGTTATGATTTATGGTATGCTTACAAGTTTTCATTTCATTATGAAAAAAACCCCAACAATACACACTTAGCCATTTGTTTGTTTTGTCTGTTTCAGATGATTAAACCCTAAGGGAAAGGGACAGGGAGAGGGCAGCATCTTGCACATACTAGGTATTTGTTGAAAAAAGTAAACAATATATCACTTTTAGCACCTCAAACTTCCACTAAAGGTTCTAGTTACCATATTGTATCAAGGAAAAATCTATGATAAGTAATTCAAATCAAGTTAAAAATTGTTATCCCCTAGGTACTTCTTCAGCAGGTTGGTCTATTTGTGAGTTTTGGCTCTTATACTTGGACTGTGTTGTAGTAAAACTTGTATCAGGAAAGAATTTTATTGGCTTGATGAACTATTTAGTCATATTACCACAGGATTTTAAAGTATATTGAAAGATAAAAGACAGTGTTTTATATTCACCTTTATGATAATCTATGGATTTTTACCACATTGAGTTATCTGCTACAAAAAGGCAGTTCCATGAGTGTATCATCTACTAATTCCTAAGCATAATCCTGTGGTTGGTTGACAGCCGTATTATAGGTTAAATTTTGTACTCCCTCCATCCACCAAAAAAAAAAAAAAAAAGATAAGTTGGAGACCTAACAACCAGTACCTTATTTGGAATACAGCTTTTTCAGAGGTAAAGTCAATATGAGGTCATTAGATTGGGCCTTAGTCCAATTTGACTGTTGTCCTTATAAAAAGGGGAAATTTGTACACAGAAATGCACAAGGAGAATGTCATGTGAAGACAAAGACAGAGATTGGAGTGATACATCTACAAGCCAAGAAATACCAGAGATCGCTGGAAAACCACCAAAAGTAGGAGAGAGGCAAGAAACCGATTCTTTCTCACAGCCCTTAGAAGGAACCAACCTTGCCAATACTTTGATCTTGGATTTCCAGCCTCCATAACTGTGAGACAATAAATTTCATCCAGTTTGTAATACTTAGTTATACCAACCCTTGGTAAGTAATAGAAGATGAATCCGGGGCTTCCCTGGTGGCGCAGTGGTTGTGAGTCCGCCTGCCGATGCAGGGGACACGGGTTCGTGCCCCGGTCCAGGAAGATCCCACATGCTGCGGAGCGGCTGGGCCCGTGAGCCATGGCCGCTGAGCCTGCGCGTCCGGAGCCTGTGCTCTGCAACAGGAGAGGCCACAGCAGTGAGAGGCCCGCGTACCGAAAAAAAAAAAAAAGATGAATCCCAAAGTATTCCAATATATCATTTGTTCATAGAGGGGGTCTGCATTAGTTCAGGTCTTCTGAGAAACAGATGCTAGGAAGGGATTGAACAGGCAAGGTCTTTTAGTAGAAGAAATACCTGTTTGAAAGAAAAGAGGAAGGAGTCAGGTAAAACTAGGGCAGCTGGGGAAGGCTAGGAGAGTCATCAGATCACCGTGCAGGTCTGACACTGGGTGAAAGGAAGACGGAGAAGACCATGGACAGATATATCCTAGATTGCCCTGCAGTCTAACGAAGGTTCAGGTTGGCAAAATCATTGTACTGTCTTCTAGTCAAAGTTAGCTGTCAGCTGTCAGGGATATCTTGGGTTTTCCAGGAACAGGTTGGCTTAGTATTCTTCCCATTCTCATTCACTGACTTTGAGTAGCTGTGGCAGCTCCTCAGCTCAAATGAAGTGATGGATTTCCAAATGCAATTCAGGGCCCTTGGTTAATTCCACTCCCTGGGGAAGGAGATCTGTGAAGAACATGCTCATGGCCCTCAGAGATGCTGCTCAAGTGACTGAAAAATTGATACAGAATTCAGTCCTGGAAAGAAAATGAATTAAATGTAAATGTCTGTATAAGAATAGAAAAAAATCAGTCATCTAGAATATAGGTTAGGGTAGACCAGGCTGTGAAAATAAAGGCTCAACACAATAGAAACTTTTGTTGCTGACAAGGCAGGTTAGTGATAGGAAACTTGGCAGTGGGGGTGAAGAAATTGCTCTTCTCTGCTCCTCACAAACAAGGAGACACACAAGCAACAGTAACTACTATATTAAATATGTGGCTTCCAAGGTTGCCCTAGCAGGGAGATTGGAGTCACCACCCTAGTTAGTCAGAAGAGAAAAAATATGGAGAGATATATACGGGAGATTTTGATGATCAAGGCCTTGAAGTGGCACTTATTTTTTCCACTCACTTTCCATCAGCTAAAAGTCAGTCACTGGACCCAACCAGTGACTGCAAAGTAGACTGGCAAATAAATATACATGAACTACATGTCCCAAAAAAGAGAAAAATGGATCCTGGTGTACAGCTGGCCATTTCTACCACACTTGCAAAAGATCAGATATCAGTATTTGATCAAGTGGCATCAAGTAAAAAAAGATTCCAAAAGAGTGACTGAAATTTTCAGTTGTTATCCAGCTGTTTGGCATTATGCAAGTATAGAAAGTGGTCATTTACCAATGCTTTTAAGATTAAAGGTACCTACAGTATTTGGAGACACGTTACTATAACATAAAGTAAATAAATTAAACATACACCAAAGGATTATTATAATTCCTTGCTTCATAATTTAATAATTTTCCCCCAGTTTTTACAAATAAAAAATGCAATTAAGTATTCTAGAAATAGAATTACAGATGGTTCAAATGAAAATGTATGGAGGTGGATAAACCTGACGTGTTGAATCAGTCCTATAAATAAATTTCAGTTTTGTTTTACTGGGTTTTGGTTTACTAGGTTTTTAAGGGTGTATTTTCAGGCTTGTCTTTTTTTGGATTATCTGTATTCTTGGTGTATAAGCATTCATAGGCTTATAATAAGAAAGTTATAGGGGACTACAGGAATCCAAATTATATTTTCAGTAACAAAACAGTAAAAAGATAATTAGGAATAAATGAGGACTTATTATCAGTAATATAATCTTTGTAGAAAACAATATTAATCAAACCTGAACAAGTCTCAAAGTTCACAATGTGCCTGGCTATCTACTTCTCCCTAGTCCCTACCCCATCCTTGCCCTACTGTGTACAGTGAGTATTCTGCTGCCTGTAGACAGCCTTATCTTTTCCCGGATAGCTCTGAAGCCCAGCCTGAAATAAAGCCTAACAAGTATTAGTGTGGCGCATATTGTCAGGTGGACCCAGATAGGAAGGCCAGCGGTACTAATCAGATGAATGATCTTGGGAATTTGCAAATTCCTCAAACTCTCTATACCTCAATTTCTTTATGTATAAAATGGGAATGACAGTAAGTCCTCATAAAATTATTGTAAGGAATAAATAAAATAATCTATGCATAGTGGTCATCATGAAGCTGACACATGGTTACTGTTCAATCATAAGTTATTACTATTATAATATTATATAGGTATGTTATATATATATGTATCTTACGGATGAATATAATATATAGATAAATTATATATATACATATTTTATGTATATATATAATTTCTTAAACTTTCTATTCCGCTACTAGTGGTATCCAGAAAATAGTTCTCAGTTTAGGATGAAATGTTTGAAAATTCAGTCGACCACTTAGTGTTTCATCTACATTACCAAATGCAGGTCCCTAAATAAGTTTGTAGGAGATTGGTCCCTCTGTTTAGTTTTTGGGGAGGTATAGATTTCACAGCGGTCTCCTAGGTTTTGGCCCTATGATCCTGAAAGTCAGATGGCACTTGCTCTGCAGCTGCATTTTTATGAAACAGTTTCTGGAGGCCAGACAAAGTTCAAGCACTTCTCCTTAATTTACAACTGGTCCCAATAGTCAGCCCTACTGCGTCCTATCAGAAAAAGTTTCCATCTCAGAAAAGGCTGCCAATGGACTGGAGTTACTAAGGTCCAATTTTTGGAACTACTCTTTGATTTAAAATCCTTTTCTGGGTCACTTGTTCTACCCTGAGAGTGTCCTGAGTTATTACCCTAGTGTCTTCCATGTAGCTTGGTCTCCCTTCACCTTTTTCTAAAAGACACCAGTTTAAAAATAAATTATGTATATCTTTTACAAGTGTTATTATATTCTCAATATAATTTTTTTTAGGTAATACCTTTCCATATTGTGTTTTAAAAAATCTATATATCAGATTTAGTAACATCTCATCTATAAGATTAAATTCATAGGATAAATGGTGATAAAGTCATGCCTTTGTTTACCTCATGTTCTAATGGTTACAGTAAACAGTAACATTGTATTCTAACTTTGATATAATTTTTGATAAAAATTTGAGTTGTAAAAACAAAAATGACATGCAATTTTCCTTTTATGTTCCCCTCAAAATGTGATACACATATTTTTAAAGTAAGAACACATCTGTCCTTTTATATACTATTTATTTTAATATCATTCCACCTTGAAACTGCTCACATCTTAATTTGAGGAAAAAAAATTATGCCTTTTGCAAATACTTTTCTAAAAAAATTTTTTTTAACTTTTTTTAACATCTTTATTGGAGTATAATTGCTTTACAATGGTGTGTTAGTTTCTGCTTTATAACAAAATGAATCAGCTATACATATACATATATCCCCATATCTCTTCCCTCTTGTCTCTCCCTCCCACCCTCCCTATCCCACCCCTCTAGGTGGCACAAAGCATCGAGCTGATCTCCCTGTGCTATGCAGCTGCTTCCCACTAGCTATCTGTTTTACATTTGGTAGTGTATATATGTCCATGCCACTCTCTCACTTCGTCCCAGCTTCCCCTGCCTCTCCCTGTGTCCTCAGCTCCATTCTCTACATCTGTGTCTTTATTCCTGTCCTGCCCTTAGGTTCTTCAGAACCATTTTTTCTTTTTTTTTTTCTTTTTGGATTCCATATGTATGTGTTAGCATATGGTATTTGTTTTTTCTCTTTCTGACTTACTTTACTCTGTATGACAGACTCTAGGTCCATCAACCTCACTACAAATAACTCAATTTCATTTCTTTTTATGACTGAGTAATATTCCATTGTATATGTGTGCCACATCTTCTTTATCCATTCATCTGTCAGTGGACACTTAGGCTGCTTCCATGTCCTGTCTGTTGTAAATAAAGCAGCAGTGAACATTGTGTTAGATGACTCTTTTTGAACTATGGTTTTCTCAGGGTATATGCCCAGTAGTGGGATTGCTGGGTTGTATGGTAGTTCTATTTTCAGTTTTTTAAGGAACCTCCATACTGTTCCCCATAGTGGCTGTATCAATTTACATTCCCACCAACAGTGCAAGAGGGTACCCTTTTCTCCACACCCTCTTCAGCATTTATTGCTTGTAGATTTTTTGATGATGGCCATTCTGACTGATGTGAGGTGATACCTCACTGAAGTTTTGATCTGCATTTCTCTGATGATTAGTGATGTTGAGCATCCTTTAATGTGTTTGTTGGCAACCTGTATATCTTCTTTGGAGAAATGTCTATTTAGGTCTTCTGCCCAATTTTGGATTGGGTTGCTTGTTTTTTTGATATTGAGCTGCATGAGCTACTTGTAAATTTTGGAGATTAATCCTTTGTCAGTTGCTTCATTTGCAAATATTTTCTCCCCTTCTGAGGGTTGTCTTTTCACCTTGTTTATGGTTTCCTTTGCTGTGCAAAAGCTTTTAAGTTTCATTAGGTCCCATTTGTTTATTTTTGTTTTTATTTCCATTTCTCTAGGCAGTGGGTCAAAAAGGATCTTGCTGTGATTTATGTCATAGAGTGTTCTGCCTATGTTTTCCTCTAAGAGTTTGATAGTGTCTGGCCTTACATTTAGGTCTTTAATCCATTTTGAGTTTATTTTTGTGTATGGTGTTAGGGAGTGCTCTAATTTCATTCTTTTATTTGTAACTGTCCAGTTTTCCCAGCAACACTTATTGAAGAGGCTGTCTTATCTCCACTGTATATTATTGCCTCCTTTATCAAAGACAAGGTGACCATATGTGCGTGGGTTTATCTCTGGGCTTTCTATCTTGTTCCATTGATCTATATTTCTGTTTTTGTGCCAGTACCATACTGTCTTGATTACTGTAGCTTTGTAGTATAGTCGGAAGTCAGGGAGCCTGATTCCTCCAGCTCCATTTTTCATTCTCAAGATTGCTTCGGCTATTCGGGGTCTTTTGTGTTTCCATACAAATTGTGAAATTTTTTGTTCTAGTTCTGTGAAAAATGGCAGTGGTAGTTTGATAGGGATTGCACTGAATCTGTAGATTGCTTTGGGTAGTAGAGTCATTTTCACAATGTTGATTGTTCCAATCTAAGAACATGGTATACGTCTCCATTTGTTTGTATCATCTTTAATTTCTTTCATCAGTGTTTTGTAGTTTTCTGCATACACAGGTCTTTTGTCTCCTTAGGTAGGTTTATTCCTAGATATTTTATTCTTTTTGTTGCCATGGTAAATGGGAGTGTTTCCTTAATTTCTCTCAGATTTTTCATCATTAGTGTATAGGAATGCAAGGGATTTAGTAGCAAGATACAAAATATTTTTCTTTTTTCATCATATGAGTATTAATTCTTTCAACTGATCATTTATTTTCATTTTACTACTATGTGCTAGGATATTATATTGGGTATTGTTTTTCAATAAAAAAGAAAATACCCATATTTTCAGAGAACATATACTCCAGGCGTCCATGAAGCTAACATAACTATCTTTAAGTGGAATATATTTCATTTGTGAGATTATTTCTTCTTTCATTAAGTAATTATTGAGCATCTGTCTGTGCTTTGTGCACTATTTCCTAGGTTGGTGGAATACAGTGGCCAATAAGGAAGTCAGTTATTACTATTTTTCAAACCCGCCCTAGGCTAAATCCATCTTTTCCCCTGTGTGCAACAGAATTCAGAATACACAGAAGTTTAGTTATACAGGACCAGGGCATTGGAGAGATGGGAGGAGGAGCGAGGCTTCCACTGATTCTTTTGCTACACTACATAGCTCTCCTTCCTCCCTATCATCACCATTTTCCTACTTTTTGGGATTTAGGATTAAAATGGCAAAGTAGGTTTCTCTTCCCAACTCAGTTCCTCTCTGGCCATTTTGGTGGAGTGGAACAATGAACTCTGCAAAGCAAATCCCTGGTTCTTCTCCTGGAAGTGATGTAATACCACACGAAAAACTTCAATGGAGAGAAAAGTCCTGTAAGTGTCTAGAAAACCACTTCATTTCCTGGATTGTCACTTATGAACATATGAGGTGACAGCAACGCCTTTATGAACTTCTCTCTAAGCATTAAGAAAAGAAAATGATAGAAAAAGTTCCTATTATATAATGCTTGGTGCCCCATTATAAGCAAATGGGAGCACTAATCTCAAAGAATAATAAGAATTGTTGAGGGTGTCAACAAATTAGGACTGACGTGATCTCAAATTGGACCTAGTCTTGATTATTTTAAAAGGACTAGTGGAGAATGCTATATTGTTAGAATTTAATATGACTAATAGTTTAATATGATTAATAATAATGTCAAGAATCAGATGTCAATGATTTCAAATGATAAAGGTCCAGCTACTTAAAAACTTTGCCACTGGAGGCATTTGTCCACAAATTTCCAAAGCTATTAAAGTTTGTATTTTAGCTATCTAAGAATAACTCATATTCTCAACTTACCATATTCCATTTGTTAATTAAAAATAAATTACATTGGAGAAAGCCAACAAGAACAAAGTTCTGATATTCACTGATTTTTTGATTTGGGTGAACTTTACCCTTAGAAAAATAAGGTAATATTTTAAATAAATTTAAACATTAGTGATATCACATGTTAAATTCTGACATAGGAATACTATATTATTTTTCCAACTCTGGTCTCACATATAAGTTAAGTATATTTATGTGAAGTTTATACCAATGATAAGATTGTTGTGTATATATATGTGTGCCATATATATACATATATGCCATATATATAGATAGATAGATTCAATTTGACTGCAAATTAGTACAGCAGATACAATGATATAAATAATAGTATAGGGTCTCTCCTGTACTCTTTCTTTTTTTTCTCTTTAGAACTGGCAGACAACTGTTCTCATGTATTATAATTGTTCTCTAATTATTCATAGCTGTTAAAGAGAGATAAGATTAAATGAAGATGACCTTTGGTTCATCTCGTTTAACTTATAAAGTTAGAATTCATTTTTAGGTCCAGGATGAAAGGGTACCACAGTTGACACTAATCTCTGACACAGATTTGGGGAGCCAAGTAACACTGCATCTCTGTTAATGATAGTGACTTAAATTAGCTATGCTGGAACTTAATGATGTTTAGGAAAATAGACAAGGGAATTACATTTCCCTTTAAATTCAGCAGGAAAAAAACCACCGTACATTCATAAAATGTTTCTCTGAAAATGCTAATCTCTCAAGAAAAATAATTTTTCCCTGGGCTATTCATTTTCAAATTATAAAGTGAGTTAAGAAAGACATAATTATAATATATATGCTTGCATATGTAGTCATATTAATATATGTCATATAGATGTATACATTCATACTGGTATACTAAAAATTGTAGTAGTGGCAACATCAGAGATGGTCATTAAGTCATCCACTATATTTCTTTGCTGAATAGAAGTTGTTCTTCATAGTTTGTTTCCCAATCCTTTGCCTACTTCATGTTTAAGTTACTCAGCCACAGGGACTTTGAAGATTTCCTTTGAAAAAGTGTCCCATAGGCTGATACATTAGTATACAGAGATGTTCCAAGATTCTCAACCTAAATTTTCTTTTACTCAATTTTATGTTGCTGTTTCTAGTCCTGCTTTATTTCTACTACCTTAAAATTGTTTTTAAGATGATCATTACCCTTATATCAATCCAGAGAAACTATAATTATAAGAGCATCCTAGTTGATTATTATTTTGCTTGCTATACCTATGAAGTTGTTTGCATTATTTCATTTTAAAACACCTTCTTGCCCCTTAGTCACGCTTTGTGATTTGGGTAAACAGTTCTCATTACTGCTAACAAGTATTAGTCAAATAATTTGTTCTTGTTGTACTTTAAAAGTGAGCCTTATTTTGGAAATCTTTCAGTTCTTGGCATTCAGAAATCCCTATATGGTTCAGTGGTTGTGGCTTAGGAGGTGGGATCTCAAGTCTTCCTCAGATCTGTATCCCTTACTTTAGCAAGTGTGGAAATGAGGTACTTAGTGAGACCGTTACTGAATGAAATCAAAACCTCGTCCTCTCAGGGTGAGGATCTATTGAAAATACAGCGTTTGTTATTAGAATTTTAAAGATCAAACCTATTCTTTCTTGAAAAACTGGCTCCTCTGTTAAATTCCATTTAGATTGTCTCCCATTTCAGGTACTATTTCATTGCTTCTTGTATTGGATTTTAGCTCCCTAATATTTTTTATGTTCACTATTTAAGCATTCTTTTTTCCTACATCACTGCGCATTGGAAGATTTTGAGATAGTCTTGAGCAGTGCAGTTAAAAAGGTGAACCAAAGATAAAATTGTGGGTCATGCCAAAATTAAAAAAAAGACCCTCTTGGCAAACAGAAATAAACTGAACCAGTAGTCATATAGGTTATCTTTCTAGATTTTTTTTCTTTCTCAGTATTTAAGTGATGAATTATGTTGAGATTAGATATTTAGTTACTAAATATTGTACTTAAGTTCCATATAAGATGGAATGAAGCTATATAATTTTCAGAAAATATCTCTGTTTACAACTGAAGGTATTACCCTGCTGAATTAGCTCAAGGTGTTACAGATTTTTGTATTATAAATTTCTTGCCCATTCTGAAGGATCTTTTCAGTTTCTGTGTATTCAGAACTTGTGGCATCTATGTGGACATAGCTACAAATTCTTTGTGAATATTGATGCAGGCACTGTATTACCACTATGGTCATGATAGTACTTAATAATAATTTCTGTTACAACTTTTATTATCTCATTGGGTGAATCTCCAGCTTTTGGACCCACAAAACTTAGAACATCTCAGACAATATCTTTCACAAGGTCTTTGTGGTCACTGATATGACACTGTATTACCAGGGACCATGTGGCACTAAATAATAAATATACATGGGATTCTTAACCCCAATCATTCACTTTGGATGAGAACTTTAGATTCTCCACAATTCTGACACAGGACTATGCCTTTCAGCATCTTTCAAAATGTATTGTTTCACCAAGTATTTCATTATTTCTGTAGTCTTAACAAAAAATGTGTGAGATTGCTAGAGGGACAACCTAAGGCAGTACATGGAATTCCACTAAAAGATTTCTGCTTAATATTGTTTGTTCTTGGCAATGCACAAGGGATTTCTCTTCCCCAAACAGCACAAAGTCTTTAAGTTTCAACTATTTTTCTTACAGGGTTTCCCAAAATTTCAAATTCCTCTTTTTCTCTATCATCCAGGGCAATGTTTTAACAATCTTTTACAGTTACAGTGAGACTTTGGGATGATATCCATCTACCATAAGTATGTAATTTGGTGTTTTTTCCCAGAAAAGTTATTCCCAAAAAGGAATTCCATAAATTCTATCTTCTCAATATAACTACACATAAAATAAATAAAATCTAAGATAAGAGTGCAATTCAGTTTACAAGCCTTTGATATGATACCATGCCAGGCACTGAAAGAAAATAAGGTTAAGGGACTTCCCTGGCAGTGCAGTGGTTAGGACTCTACACTTCCACTGCAGGAGGCATGGGTTCGATTCCCTTTTGGGGAACTAAGATCTCACAAGCTGTGTGGCACGGCCAAAAATAAATATATAATAAAGTTAAAGGAGAGCCATTTCTGTCTAGTTTCTGTTGCTGCATGAAAAATTAACCCAAAACTCACTGGCTTAAAATGATTTTTATTATCTCACAATTTAAATGATTTTTATTATCTCACAATTCCTATTTCAGGAATCCAGACATGGTGTAGCTCGGTCCTCCTACTCAGGGTCTCTCGCAAGGCTACGATCAGGTGTCGGCCAAGTTCACAGATATCTCAAGTTTTAGGTAGTGTAGCATAAGCTTCCAAGTTCACTAGTGCTCCTTGGTGGGATTTAGCTTCTTGTGGGCTATTGTACTGAAGGCCTTAGTTTCCCTCCTGAGAGGTCACCCTCTCCATTCATCACTAAGTGAGCTTCCCCATGGGGTAGGGCAGCTGGCTTCATCAAAGTGAGCAAGACAAAGACGTAGAGGGCCATTAGGAAGTCACAGACTTTATAACATAATCCTTTTTGCCATATTTCGTTTGTTAGAAGCAAGTCCCTAGGTCCAACCCACATTTAAAAGGAGGGTGTTACACAAGAGCATGAATACCAGGAGGCAGGGGTTATTGAGTACCGTCTTAGAAGGCTGTCTACCACATTTAATTGTACCCAGGATTAAGAAAATGCTAGGTAACCAAAAATCTAATATAAAATATAAATCACTCTTTATAACAGTTAATGAACTTCGTTCCTCATCTTTCCATTGGTATGAAGTACCTGCTGAATAGTGAGCATTGCTATTGCAGTGGATGCCCAAATCACCACCCTGTTGCCGTATTGAAGACTAAAGTTCTCATTCCTCCAGCTGCTATGAGTGTTGGTGGATGACACCTCTCTACTGTGTCTTTTTGGAAATTGGCCTCAGTTGACTACAGCTGTATTGCCAAAGGTCACTCCCCTTCCTGGGGATAACCTACATCTAATGACTAATCAATGCTGAGTTTTAAAGGCCCAGCTCCCTTGCCTCAGTGTTGGACAGCTCTGAAGCCCCATCTTACCCTGCAGGGCTGCTTTTAGATTCAGCTAAAATCTTTGTTGTAACCTAATAGCTGTCCAACTCCTCTCTCCACTCAACCTGGCTTATTTCAGTGCCTTATAAATGGTTATCCCTCGAGCACTCCTCAATAAGCTTTCTGGATTCAAATCTGTTAACCTACAGTCTCATTCCTAGGAAACCCAACCTGTAACAGCTATACTTTAACTTTTTCTGTGTAAGGGGAAAATAGCTAACATATAAATATTGAATATTAACATAGAGACTGTAGAGATTTTATTTACTTATAAACCTCTTAAAAGGGATGTTTGAGATTCTATAAGAATCTGAAGCTGAGATGTCAGAAATTTGCACTGTGGCCTACTGCATAATTTAAGCAGAGTTCAAGAACATGCGCTTGATGTTCACTAAAGATTATATAAGACATAACCATTTTTATTTACTATAAAAGCTATTTTAAATCTAGTTCATTATATTCTTTCTGTCCCTTATAAATGAAACTTTGGTTGCAAAACCTTCACCTAGTATTAGAGGTGAATAAGTTTATTTCTTCCTATGTACTGATTTGCTTCATATTTCTAACTTAGACCATGGAGCAAATTTTTACTTTTCTGTGGGAAATCACTGGGACAAACAAAAAGAATACACAAAACATCAAAACCCTTAGTACTAAATATGGAGATTGTTTGCAAGTAAAGATTATTACATTATATATCAAACACAACAATCCTTAAAATATGATTACTATATATTATAACTTTCCTACTTTTTTAAGAAAAGATTTTTAAAAATATTTATTTATTTATTTATTTGGCTGCGCCGGGTCTTATTTGTGACATGTGGGATCTTCGCTGTGGCTTGCAGGATCTTTAGTTGCAGCACATGGACTCTTAGTTGTGGAATGTGAGATCCAGTTCCCTCACCAGGGATCAAACCCCGGCCCCCTGCATTGGGAGAACGGAGTCTTAGCCACTGGACCACGAGGGAAGTCCCTTAACTTTCCTACTTTTTAAAGATGGAATCCACACAAATCTTTACAGTGCAGTGTGGCAATTAAGACGATGAGAGATGGAAGAGAGTCTAGAAAGTGTCCTCAGGCAAAATTGAAATAAAATACAGAAGAATTAGACTTGAAACATGAGAACTGTTAGGGTTTACAATTTTCTTGTGATTCTTATCCTGGACATTTTGCACTCTGACCCCTTCCTCACTCTGGCTGCTTTGCTCTGAGCTCGATGGAGGAGAGCTGACCTCTGAAGTTTCCATTTTCCAGTCTCCTGTGTCAGCTGACTTGCAGAAAGAGACTGGAGGAGGCCGAGACGCTGGGGGAAAGGGTGCATCTTTCCTTCTCTCTCTGTATTGGGAGGTGTCTTCAGCAGCAGCTGCTCCTCCTCGGTGGCTCCAGCTCCTCTCTGCCTTTCCTGCAGACTGAGCTCAGGTAGCACAGCCAGCCTCCTAAGTCCTGCCAGCCTAGCAGTGGAGGCTGCTCTCTGCTGTTGTTAATCTTTGGTTTGTCCACCATCCCTTTTGGCTTTTCACCTCTTTTTTATTACCTGGGCAGTAAAGGCTCTACTTTATTTCCATCTAATTTAAATGCATAGCATGGTTTATGGTTGTATTTGAATGGCCACAACTACCTGAAGTATACTCTTGTTCATTACAACAAGAATTCACAAATACAAATGTCCTTAAGAAAAAAAATTAGTCCTCAAAATAACCTAATGTGATGTTATTACCCACATTTTTACAGAAAAGAAAGGCAGGATCAGCAAGGATAAGTAATTTGCTTATGATCACATATCTAATGCATAGCTAACATGAGGAATGTGGCCTAAAGTCAGAAGACTTGGATTTGAATCCTGACTCCACCTCTTATTAGCCAGGCAAATTACTTAACCAACCTGTGGTCAATTTTCTCATCTATAGGATAGGGATATTTGTCATATCTACCTCAAAAAGTGTTCTGAAGATTAAAGTAATAAAAGTTAAAGTTGCTACAGCAGTTGCTGGCACATAGTACATGCTCAATAAAAACTAGCTATTATTATTAGCCACGTGGTTTCTGTATTGTTTTAATTACTTTGAAAACACAAAACAAGTTACAGTGATTGCTCCTGTGGTTTATTATGGACCAATGTGCAAGTTTTGAAAAGAATTCATTTGAAAAGAAACATTTACAAATGTATGACATGACATCATACTGAACAATAATTTCTAATTTGGTTAAAAATCTAGTCCTGTACTACTGATTATCAGAACAGTTTAGAAAAGCAAGATTGATTTATTTTGTGGCATAAGCAAGAATTTCACAATGGCCTAAGGCACCAAATGATCGCAAACCATCATCCTGCAATTAAAATGGCCAGAGCTGACCCTCTCTTTATTAATCATTGATCTCTGGCTTCTGAATGCACCAGTGAGTTCAAGGTCTGGATATGTATGACTCATGCTAGCTCTGTGCCATTAAACTGTTTTATAGGAAAAAATGATTCTTCAGTGCATTGAGCCTGACACTTGAGATTCTTTTTATAATTTGAAAATTGGCAGTTCAGAGTATATTTAAATGGAAAATGCTACAATTTGTGACTATCATCCAGCTGATAGAAACAATGTTTTCACCATTGAAATACCTGTACAAAAAACACTGTGGCCAGAAACTATCATGGACATGGACAAATATTAATATTTTATATATAATATTGTTAGCACATATTTTTTGTAATATTTTTTATACTCAGCATTTACACTTGGTAACATTCTCAACAGTATAAAAATTATATGAATGAGTTAAATTATGCTATTTATTTGCAGTCATGTGAAGAATAAAACAAGCAAATGCATATATTGTAAACAAGGATTTTCTACTAATTACCATCACAATTGTATATTTTATAATATTTTTGAGGCATGACTGTATCTCTAAACAATACAAAATTCAGTGGGGGTAAAATAATCTAAGTAGCTAGACAGATAATTGTACCAAATATTTTAGTTTTTGTTGTTTAATACGCATTATATGTTTCTTATCATCTGTAAATCCTTATTGCTTTCTATTAAAATTTCTCCCAATTTTTTTCTATTCTATAACTATACCTTTAATATGACTACAAAAGCTAACCTATGGCAATCTTGGTTATTTTGACAATTGAATAAATATTTAGGAGATTTTGAAATTAATTTCATACTGGGGTACCATATTACCATTAGATATTAATTTTAAACTTGTGGGTATATGTATGGCTTTTTTGCATTATAATACTTTATTTTCTTAGCTGAATCTTGACATATAAATGGATGAATATAGTATTTTTTTTCTGTTACTTTTTCAATTGACTTAAAATTACACTAAAAACACCTAGACCAGAATTATTGTCCTTTATACATGCTTTTGTCTTTGAAGTTGTGATAGAGCTGTTTACTGACATCATTTTAATCCATGAAGTTTCTTTATTAGTGATAATCTGTTATAAAAATGTATACTATCTAGTCTTTATTATGCAAATAGCCAAAGGGATATCCAAATTCACTGTCAATTTTGAATTAAACTTAAGTTTTTAAGTCAGTGTCTTTGAAAGGAAATATAATGCACATCTTGCCTTCACATATTCCAGGCTTTTAAACTAAATGTGTAAGCAAACATGATTTATATTGGAGTAGAAAGATGTAGGCTAAGTTTACACTCAGTATTTCTAAGGATGAAATTTATGAGCACAGGGAGGTTTGAAGGAAATGTTTTAAAGAACATAATTTTATTCAAAATTTTAAATTTAGAAAGGTAGGAACTACTCTTCAATAATTCAAAATAAAACATAAATCTTTTGTGCAAATATTTTTATTCATCATGTATGTGGGTTAACATAATTAATGGCAGATTAACTGAAATGAGTGTGACATGATGACAAACCTAAATACCTTATGTGAGATTAAACAACAGATATTCCCTTACTGCTCTTCTTATGCCAATCCTTCCATTTGAAGAGCTCACCCATCAATAAGGACATCAGTTTCAAACAAACAAAAAAAACCTTAGTTGAGTCTAACCTCTTTTTTTAAAAAAAATTTTATTGGAATATAGTTGCTGTACAATATTGTGTTAGTTTCTACTGTACAGCAAAGTGAAGCAGCTATATGTATACGTATACGTATGTCCCCTCTTTTTTGGATTTCCTTCCCATTTGGGTCACTGCTGAGCATTGAGTAGAGTTCCCTGTGCTCTATAGTAGTAGGTTCTCATTAGTTATCTATTTTATACATAGTATCAATAGTGTATATATGTCAACCCCAGTCTCCCAATTCATCACACCCCCACTTCCCCCTTGGTATCCATACATTTGTTCTCTATGTCTGTGTTTCTATTTCTGCTTTGTAAATAAGATCGTCTATACCAATTTTTTCAGATTCCACATATATGAGTTAATATACGATATTTGTTTTTCTCTTTCTGACTTACTTCACTCTGTATGACCATCTCTGGGCCCATCCACGTCTCTACAAATGACCCAATTTCATTCCTTTTTATGGCTGAGTAGTATTCCATTGTATATATATGCCACATATTCTTTATCCATTCCTCTGTTGATGGACATTTAGGTTGCTTCCATATCCTGTCTATTGTAAATAGTGCTGCAACGAACATTGTGGTGCATGTGTCTTTTTGAATTATGGTTTTCTATGGGTATATGCCCAGGAGTGAGATTGCTGGGTCATATGGTAGTTCTAGTTTTAGTTTTTTAAGGAACCTCCATACTGTTCTCCATAGTGGCTGTATCAATTTACATTCCCACCAACAATGTAGTCTAACCTCTTTATTGGACAAGTGGGGAAAAAACCTGAAGTCAAGAGGGACTGAATAGCTTTCCCTAAAACATTTGGTATACAGATCAAAAGTCTGCTTTTTGTGAACTGAATATAGGCCAACTCAGCAATGTAAGTCACCTATCATAAGTAAATTAATTCTTACAATTACATGTAAACTGTCGAAGCTTCTAATATGGATATTTAGATCTAGGTAGAGATGGGTTCACATTCAGGCTCTGCCCATTAAACTATTAGATTTTGATCAAGAGCCTTACATTCCTGAGAATTCATGTACTAAATATATAATTTATCTAAAATGAGGATCACTAGATATTTAAGAATTAGAGATTGTAAAGTGAAGTGCCAGCAGTGCCTGGTTCACAGTTGTGGCTCAGTAATTGGTCATCTGGGAGAATCTACCATTTAAAGTAAATATAGAGAAGATCATAAGATGTAGAAGTTACTTGGTTTATTTTATATTTCCCTACATTTCCTGAATTATTTTCTAATTGATGTATTAACTTCATCTTTTACATGTACCTCAGAGGTCATGTTGATATTTACATTTCTAGTCCTTTACAAATTTGGTGACCCCTCACTGTGTCTTTATTTTGTCATTATTGATAAAATATGCAGAGTGTATGCATGCCATAGAACTATATGTATTCTGGACTAAAAAATATTTATTAATAGCTTTTAAAACCCATATCTAATTTATGATCATTAAAACCATACTCTACAATGAGACTAAAACTTTTGGTTTTAAAAATGATTACTATTATGTGTTATTATTAATAATAGTAAAAACTGTTGATCATGGACATATAAACTTGGGAGCTAACTCATGTCCTGGCGTTCTGCATAAATTTGATTTTATTAGTTCTGAGAATAAGGTATATCCTCAGGTATATCTTAGGATGAAGATGCCATAAGGGAAATATGAGGATAATTACACCCTGACAGCTCCCTTGGTGGGATTGTTTCCAGCTCAAAGAGACCTAATCAGAGATTGTCAAGTAGAATTCACAGCAGTAGCTCAAGAATTCAATAATGTATATCATATATACCATAGACATACATAACATAAGTAACATGTAACATTGCCCTTTGAATCATATTTTGGAGAAAAATAGTGCTGGATAATTTGTGATCTACTGCCTCTGTGAAGATATGATAAAGTTAATATCTTTTTTATTCAGTCCTCTTTAACTCATATGTTGGGGTCTAGTGGCTGTCCGGCAGACATTCTTGAGGGCTAGGGCAGCAGCTACTGGCTTAACGGTGGTCCTGATGGGGGACAAACAAGGTCACACACAATTTCAGCAAACACCTTCTAATAATAACAATAATATTTAATGTTTGTTAATTATTATGAGTTAAGGACTGTGCTAAACTATACAAATGATCTTATATAACCTCAATGTAAACATACAAAATAGGACGTATTATTATATTACCATTTTACAGAAGAAAAAATGATACTATTATTAACCTAACAAAAGGTCTATAGCTAGAAGTGGCAGAAACAGGATCAGGTCTATCTACTACCAAATCCCAAGATCTTGGTCACTACTGTACTGCCTCCTGCCCAACCTGTCTTTACTTTTTTTTTTTTTAATGAGTATTGTCTAAGTCAGGAGATAGATACATGGAACTGTGCATTACCTTGATGTTCAGTCTGAGATATCCCTGGTGAAATTGATTCTTGTCTGTTCTGAAGCGTAGCTTCTGAAATTTCACTTATTTAGAATACAGTAACGACATATTTATTAAGTTCTGTGCTAGAGGCTTCTACAGGTATTTTCAGACTTGGAAAAGTGTTTTAAATTTTCTGAGATTTTGGGATATGATGGAATATAATTTTTTGAGCAAAGAATGCACTATAATTTTCTTCACATGCATGAACTAAAGGCATAAAAGATGCAGACAGTGTAGGAATCAAAGGAGCATCAGAGTAGAAAAGCTAGTGGAAAGTAAAAATTCAGCTCCAGTAAATGAATGGCTGATCCATCACTCCTTTTCTTTGAAGTTTTGACCTGAAAGAATAACAACAAAAAGAGGCTGAGGAAGGAAAAAACTTGCTTCCAAAAGAGTAAAACGAAATATGTCAGATAATTTCCTCCTTTTTTAAAAACCCCAAGGAAGTCAACTTATGGCTGGAGGACTTCTTTTAGGTTCTTCAATGAGACTAGAGGGAAACCATTTTTAAAATAGGTCAGTATCAAAGAAGTGTCCCTAGATTCACTCATGACACAAGTCTGATCAGGTACTGTGATTATTAATGCACTCCAGAGCAAACTCATTTGACATTTCCTTCAGATATACAGAGAGATGTTTGGAATTATTTAGAAACAGCCTCTTTAAAGATAGTGGGTCTGTCTCGGCTCTGTGAAGAATGTTAATCGTACTCATTTGAGGAAATTTACTGACATGATGCATATAAATGGAATTCAGTTTACTGAATTATATGAACCCTTGAGACAGGCAAAAATTTATAAACCAACTGAGGCTTTAACAAAAAAGCGAAGGAAAGTAAGTTGTAGATATTCCATTTATTTATCAAATATTTACTGAGCTCTATGATTGGCAATATGAGGGTGGCTTAAAAGAGGGAGTAACCCCAAAGTTTTGAAGAATCAATAGGAGTTTTCCAGAAATATGAAGGTGAATCAGAATTCTAGGCAGAGAAAAGAACAGGGAAAAAGCGCAGAGAAATAATGAAGGGTCCAATCATTACATGAGGATCTTTAATCAGCTACAGTATAATCACTTGGAGTATTTGTTTAAAATGAGGTTACAGTGTCTTCCTTGCCAAGTGAGTCATACTCAGTGACAGCAGAAGGCAAGAATTTACATTTTACTAGGCACACCTAGGCTGTTTTAAAAGGCATGCCTAGGTTGTTTTTATAAGATTTGAGAATTGTTGGAATAGATGGTAGAAGTATTTGGACTCAAGCAACAGAATTTCACAATCTGTTTTACACTTATAAAGAATATGCTGATGGCCTATGAATAATGAGAGAGGTTTGAAAATGAAGGAAAGTAACCTGTTAAAATTCTGATACAGTGATCCTTACTTCCCTTTCCCTTTACAGTCAGCTTTAATCAGACTTTAGTTCCTAAACACTTGTCAAAGTTACCAAGAAACTTTAACTTTCCAAATTGCTAATTTTCAACCTACATCTCAGCAGCATTTGAAAAAATTGAATACCCACTCTAAAACATTGAATGTTTTTGGTCCCTAAGAAACTACCTGGTATTCATTTTCATTTGCTTCATAGCCCTCTCTTTCTACTTCTACTTTATTGCATCCTCTTTCAATATGTCTTTCAATATTTACTCTTTGAAATAGTAGCTTTAAATTATTCATATAATTAGACCTCAGATATCTATCTCCATACCCTTTCTTTTCCTTTTACTTTATACTTATATGTTCAGCTATCTACTCAAAATCTCTGCTTTGATGTTTAGATGGAGTTTCAAATGTTTATGCTTTAAGGGAGATCACTCTAGATCCAAACTTGCTCCTTCTCTAGCATTACTCATTTTGGGTATTGGCACCCCTACTCCATTGGGCCAATACCTAGTAATTCCTCCCTTCCTCCCTTCCTCCCTTCCTTCCTCCCTTCCTCCCTCCCTTCCTCCCTCCCTTCCTCCCTCCCTTCCTCCCTTCCTTCCTCCCTTCCTTCCTCCCTCCCTCCCTTCATCTCTCTCTTTCTCTTTTAATTTAATTTTTTTTTTTTGTATTTCATGGTCGATCCATCAGCAACTCCACTGGAACTTTCCTTAAACTATATCCTGAATCTTACATCTTCTCACCAACTCCATGGCTACCATTCTAGTTCAGGCTGCCAGCATCACCTATTGCCTAGACAATAGCAATAGACTCCTACCTGATCTGCCTGTCTCTATTCTTGCCTCATATAGTAAATTTTTCATAGTGATCCTGAGTGACCTTTAAGAATGTAAAAATGCCACTATCCTGCTCAGAATCCTCCAATGGCTATCTTACTCAGAATACAATTTAAAGACCTTACCAAGGCTCACAGGGTCTTCTGTCTCTTCTGCCAGTATATTCTGTAATTATATTGATACTTTATTTCCACTGCTTCAGCTGTGGTGGACTTCTTGCTGTTTAACATCAAGCTTGTTTTTCTTCAGATATTGGAATTATGGCTTCCTCTAGTTGGTATGCTCTTCTCCCAGATATCAGCATGTCATTCTTCTTTTTATTCGGGTCTCTGTTCATATATAAGTTCCTTTGAATGTCCTTTTTATGAGCACCTTACTTAAACAGTTCTCTCTCCTCTATGTTACCCTATACTCCCCTACCATGCTTTATTTTATTCACAGCGTTATCACATTTAAATTGTATCATATAGGTATTAACTAGCTTATGTATTGTCTCTCTTCCACATGGGAATATAAACTCCTTAGAAATAAGTACTTTATCTTGTTTACTTTTTCTTAAGCACTGGGCTCAAAAAAAGCATAGTAGTAGATAGAAGGCAGACAAAGAATATTTGTTAAATGAGTGAAT
This sequence comes from Monodon monoceros, assembly GCF_005190385.1. Classification (NCBI taxonomy): domain Eukaryota; kingdom Metazoa; phylum Chordata; class Mammalia; order Artiodactyla; family Monodontidae; genus Monodon; species Monodon monoceros. Next base: position 14,321,470 of record NW_021703777.1, read on the forward strand.
CTTTTATACGTAAAATGTTGAAGGCTTAACAATGGCATTATGAATAAGGGTGGTGAGAAAAGAAAAAAGGATGATTCTGCTTTGTGAAATTGTCATTGTACTGACATTATGTTATATTGTACTATAATATGGTAAGATGAAGAACTAGAAAACATGAAAAATGTCAACATTTCTATTATCAAAAGGACAATAAGAAGGGTAAAATGGTTAATCTATTCAAAAGAATGAGATGTCATCAACAGATCTGGGTTTGAAGGGTTCTTGAAAGTGGAGTTGCTGTGACAGAACAGGAGGTAAGAGAAGAAAATGGGCAGAGATGAGCTGAACAGACACTAGGCATAGAGATTGACATTAAAAATCAAGACTATTTGGGAAAACTACAAATAATTAATCATACTAAACCACAGGATTGGAGATTAGGGAAGATTGCAGGGTAAGAAGGGTGGAAAATGATCACATCCCAGGTATTTGTAGCTTTGAAGGACATACTTAAATTATTGGGGATTAATCTAAGTAAGGGATGGGTGATATTAAAAGAGCTTTAAGCAAAGAGAAGATAGTGGATGTTTGTTGTTTTTTGTCACTACAGAACCAAAAAATTTTGGGGAGTCCCAAATAGCATGGCAGGATTTTAATCCTACCACAGTGGCTGAAATGGGACAGACTGTACCTCTCATTGCTCCCTGGCAGCCAAGGCAAGGACATATGGCTTAGCCAATTGGATGCTTTGACTGGGGATTTTGATTCCTGAGGAACAAACAATATTCACAATGGTAGTTGAAGAATCAAGAATTCAGGACTATGGTGGCCCATGAGTGTGAATTGCAGCAACACTATGAAGTACTGAGCACAGTATTATTAGTCCTTGGAGGTTTAAAAGGCCTTTTCAGCTTTCTGTATTTTTTTGATAAGAAGGTGAATGTTACAAGTCTCAGAAACCAGCAAAATCACAGATAGATACATATGGGGGAGAATTAGGGAAGGAAATATATAATGTTTGAAGATAGAAAGATAATTTTTATGAAGTTTTAAAGTTTTGTGAAACTTGCTGATAGGGAAAGACAATATTAAATGGTATCCTAGTGGTTTCAACAACTGAACTTCCTAAATTTGAGCACCAAGTTTTGTTATATTCATGGTGGTCAACTCATATTTGGTAAATGTATGTCAGATTAGATTAGTGTAGGCAGTTCCATATGATGGTTCTAACATAAAATTTTGATTGTCCAAGTTGGTCAAAATATGTGGAATATTGTCATATTTACACTTCATGTTATATAGAAGTGAAGCTTAAGTGAAGGGCTCATCTCTTCAGGGTGAATGAACTTTTCCAGTTAACCTGTATTCAAGTGGTTCATAAAGAATTCTTAGAAAAATTTAAATGAATTTGACTACAATCCATTGTAGGACTGGATCCAGTAACAATAATGTAAGTATAAAGTAGTCTTTAAGGGATCTCATCATACAACTAACTTCAATTAATACAAAGATAGAATTGAGTAATTTAATATTCAGCTTTTTGAGTAATAATATGATATTTTTAATGATTACACTGCTAGAACATAGATCTTTTATCAAAGTTTTGTCTATTAATTTAATGATTCCTTTTCTGTATTTATGTTAACCCTAAATAACAGCTGATCTAAATAGCCTGAATTTACTTAAAATTTATGCTCAGAATTTTAAATACCATAAATGAGCTCATTTGCTTACAAACATTATGATCTACTGCATATTACCCCACCCATTGAATATTTCGGACATCTTTAATGTCTACTGCATTGAAAGCAATTTAACGAGCATCAGTGGAAAATTATTATCTGGCAAGAATAGAGTTATATAATGCTATTCATATCATACAAATTCTGTAAAAACATGACATTTTATATTATTTGAACATTTTTTATGTATTAATTATAGCTAAACTACTTTGGATAGTTCATTGCAAGCTTTCATCAAAAGAGACTAGCAACATTTAGACGTAATTCTAGAGGTAAAGAAAACTGAAATTTCAATTCAGTTGTTAGAAGCTTTGGCATCTTATTATTTTCATACAAAAAGGTATTGTGCAAGAAGCAGTTGTCTTCTAAATAAACTGACTGTATTCATGGTTTAGCAGAATCAGTTACTTTGCAACTGATTCTGACTACAGCTAATATTTGAACTTTAAGCACTGTGATCTCAGGATTTTACCTAATGGCACATGTGAATCACTCAGGGCTGAGGCAAAAACATGCAGAATGTGCTCATTAATGATTCTGTTTGCATTAAAGAAACATTTTTCAAGGAAAGCTTCATGAAAGGGTCCAACCATGACCTTAAGATATGAGATTTTTCATAGAATACAGGGACTGGGGAAAATTCAACATCTTGTAAGGAAGCTCATTAACCAAATGGGTGATATAGCGCATGGCAATAGGACTCGCTAGGCATTGGTGAACCAAGCTGAAAGTTTGATAGTGGAACATGTTACACATAATTAAATATGGATCCTTCCTAATCAATAGTGAGGGCATAATTACTTTTCTCAAGGTTAGTTAGGCAGGGTTATTTAAGGGGACAGAAGCCAGACTGAAGGAAATCAAGAAGACAAACTAGAGAATCACACATTTTGGAGTTGAGAAGGCTATTAGGAACTTCGGCACACTTGAAAAACCAGACTACAGTTTTATCAGTAGTCTCATTAGGGAACTATTAGACAAGGTCAAGAAGGCCTGTGAGAACTGATGGATACATTTAAGCAATGCCTCCCTGCTTCACCAAGTTGCTCAGTAATAGCTGCCACATTTTCATGTCTTGAGAGATATATACAGAGAGACAGAGAGAGAAGCAGAGAGAGAGAGAGGGAGAGAGGTTTCAGGGAATTGTCTCACATAATTGCAGGATGGCAAATTTGAAATTTGTAGGGCAGGTTAGCAGGCTGGATCCTCAGGCAGGAGATGATGCTGCTGTCTTGAGGCAGGTTTTCTTCTCAGGAAAACCTGTTTTTGCTCTTAAGGACCTCAGCTAATCGGGTGATGCACACTCACATTATCAAAGGTAATCTCCTTTGCTTAAAGGATTGTAAATCATTAGCTACATTGCAGATATTATCCATATCTACAAAGTAACCTTCACAGCAATGCCTAAATTAATATTTGATTAAAAAACTGAGTATTATAGCCTAAACAGGTTAACTCATAAAACTGACCATCACAGTATTGCTTGATATTTCAAGAAGGGGAAAAATAATCTAGGTCTGGGATCTGGTGGATAGCATCCTGATGAGAGTCACTAGTGTGGAAATTCAAGGTAGTTCCTCCCGTTTCCAGAACTAAGGTTATTTATGCACTCAGGCCCTCAGTTGAGGAGGATTGAATCCCTTTGCAGAAGGATCTTGCAACTTGGCCAAGTGTATATACTCTTCCTCCAGTACTTCACCGGAAAGGTCATTTATTAAGATGACAGCTTATTTGAGAAAATATCCAGATCTTCCAGGAATTGGTAGAAACATGGTTCTGAGGAGATGCTCATGCAAAACTCTACCATAGTCCATGGTAGTATGGAGATAAATGGAGTCTTGACTCAGGGTTATTGTAAAATAGGTCTAGCAGACCCACAGATATCCTGTCATTGTTTTTCTAGTTCCTTATGCATATTTAGCAACAGGATCTCCACACTGGCTCCCTGACTTATGAAATAATGATTATAATGGAAGGAAGAGTCAAAAGTGTAAGTACCCGGAGTTGCCTCCTCTCACAAACTTATTAATGTAATGAACCAATACTAATCCTCTTTCCAGGGAGGGATTTTAGAGATTAGTTTCACCGTAAAAACTTAGAAGACACACAGGTGGCGATTCCTATTATATCACCTCCTAATGTATACGATTAATCCATGAAGAAGCTAAATGAGATTTTGAGAAAGACTGTGGATAATCACAGACTTAATCAGATGGTGATAACAGTCTCAACTATAAGGTATTATTTTTTGGAGAAAATCAACTCAGTTCCTTACACCTGGTATGTAACATTGACTTAGCAGATACTCAATTCTATTTTAAAAAGACAATAGACAGTCATTTGCCCTTACCCAGCAGTGGCAGCAATATCCTGAAATCTGTCATAATAGAGTCTGCAGGAATCTTGATGATCTTGATAATCCAAAGAACATCATACTAGTCCCTATGTTAATGGAATTATGCTAATGAGACCTGGGCATCAGAAACTAGTACATATCCTAGATGCCTTAGAAAGATACATGCTTGCCAGGGGTTAAAAAATAAACTCCAGGAAAATTCAGGTGCTATTAGGAGTCTCCAGAGCAACAGAGCCAATAGGATACATATCCAGAAGAGAGAGAGATTTATTTTAAAGAATTGGCTCACCTGGATGCCTGTTCACTTTTTGTTGATTCTGTTAAATCTATCCCTTTAAATATTGTTTCAATGGAGGCTTTGCGGTTAAATCATCTGAGTAGAAATTTGTTTCCTGCAAGACTCAGATCCAGAGAGTATGTCTTTCTGTCTATCTGTCTTTGTCTCATCCAGGCCTAATATTGAGATGAGTATTTGTAAGGCAGTGAATATTTGTTGACTGATAATTATCATAACAACCACCATTTATTGAGCTTGAACTATCCAGCAGAACTATGCTAGGTATTTCACATTTATTTCACTTTAGTCCTCATATTAACCCTAAAAGGGTTTTACAGACAAGAAAAGAAAAACTCAAAAAGGTTACTCGGGTAAGGTGAAACAACTAGTAAGTAGTGGCATAGGAATTTTACCTAGATCCGTTTGTAATAATATTTCACCATGCATAATAAAAATCCATTTATTTTCTTGCTATTAATTTTGAGGTAGGTATTGTAAATAAACAAAAAAATTCCATTCTTTTCCACATGATGTACTCAACAAGTATGCAAGAAAGTCTAATTGCGTTATTTTTATTTTTTCCAGTTGCAGGTTTTTTTTGTTAATTTTTATTGGAGTATAGTTGCTTTACAGTGTAGTTCCATTATTTCTTGAACACTCAGTCCTTTTGCCCTCAACTTGCCACAAAATGTAGGTGATGTACTTGTCCCCAAATTATCACCACTAATTCACTGAGATTGAACGGGTAGCATTTAGAGCCACTTCATTAGTATATTTGCTTCACAAATGGAATTTGTCCTATACTGGAAGAAATGTACTGTACCTACTTCTCGAGAGCTCTCTTAGAATTTTTTAATACCATCACTAAAAATAGAGAGAGAGCCAATACGATTTTTAAGACATGGGGATATTATTGGAATCCCACCATCTGGCTCTACAAATTCTGAGGAAGAGTAAGACCTATTTTTCTGTTTTAATGTGGGAAATCTAGTGTCATGATTCCAAAATATTTCCAGGCCCTTCCTATAGACTATTATGTTTATTTGTAATACAGTAATAATTGTTTGTATACAGAGTCTTAAAAGCTATCCCATAGCTGCTGTCTCGTCACATGATACAATAGATAGTCATGAGTAGAAATGGAATAAAATCACCAAACCGCTGTCTCCTTTCCTGAGAAGTAACATGACTGTGGAAAGATCAGGACCATGCCTTTAGCTTCTCAGACCTGAGCAGAGGATCAAATTGGGAACTGACAATAAAACGTTCATTTTTTCCAGAAGACCTGGATCCATGTTTCCACCAGGGTGGTAGATTAAATTATGTCCTGAAGGATATGAATGAAATCTACATAAGAAGGCACAGAAAAGTCCATTTTGAGTTGAGTACCCCACAATCAGCAAGCCTGTTTGAACAGAGGACCCACACAATAAGTGATTAACTATGCTTTAGCTCATTTAAATTTAATCTTAGTTCTACCCTTCTCTTCTTCCATTTTATATAATCTTGGCACTTTATTTTTAAGAAAGAAGTTGCATTTCCAGGTGCATTTTCTTCTTTGAGCAAAAGTTTGGAATGAATTCAGCTTTTCTTTTCTCAAGATTTACTACATTGCGATTTCCATTAATATAACAAACAAGAATTTACAGATTTATGACAAAGCATGAAGGGGTAAAGTGACTTGTTCCAGGTTAGGGAGCAACTCAGAAACAAAATCAGGGAATTGCAGAAAGTAAGGAAATACTCAAAACAAAAGGCTGGTAGCATGTTAAAAGGATGTGGGAGAGAATGTGAAAGTACTCCGAATGGCCGAGGCAGGAATAATTCAAGCAACAAAATAAAAAACATATACTCCACAATAGAAAATGAATATCCATAAAACACATCTCTATACTAATATAACAAATGATTAAACAAATAACTAAATGAGGAAGAAGATACAAATTTCCTATACAGAAGAATTCCAAATAATTTATGTACATTTATTACCCACAGTCTCCAGGAGATGGAAATTGACACCCCCAACCTCCCCTTCCTGATGTAGTGTGGACTGTGCTTAGTGACTTGCTACCAAAAAGGACAGTATGAAAATAGCTGAGAAACAAAGAATGACTTTACAGTGGAATAAGCTGGCAAATACTACCTTGACCAGGTGATTCAGATAAAGGTCATGAGTGATAAGTAATGTATCCTTGATACGATGTGCTAAGAATGGCACTTCACTTCTGTCATCTTCCTCTAAAAAATCTATAACCCTAGTCTAAAAATGAGAAAACCATCAGACCCAGTTTGAGGAACATTCTTCAAAATATCTGACTGGTACGACTCAAAACTGTCAAGGTCATCAAAATCAAGGAAAATATGACAAACAGTCATACACCAGAAGACACATGATGACCAAATGCCATGTGCTATCCCAAATGGGGTTCTGGAATAGAAAAGGACATGAGGAAAAAACTGGTGAATTCCAAATAAAGTGTGGAGTTTAGGTGATAATTATATACCAGTATTGGCTCCTTAGTTAAGACAAACATTTTGTAGTAGTATAAGATATTAAAATAGGGATATCTGAACAAGGTGCATATAGGATCTCTCTGTACTATCTTTGAAACTTTTCTGTAAAGATGAAACAAATCTAAAACTAAAAGTTTATCTTAAAAAATCAGAAAAAAACCCCCAGATTACTAGAGGTCTTTACTGTCCTAACCAAATTTTTATAAGATAGGTTTTTTTAAAAAATGTATTACTGAGTAAACTCTTTACAGACTCCCAGTTTCCATTGTTCAGCACATTCTAGTATTAGAAAAGAATGTTTATAGAATGAAGTAAGTGAAACAGCACTCAGCACATTGCCTTGTATAAAGTAAACCCTCAATAAATGTTTATCAATTGATTGAATAAGATTGCAAATTATTTTTCACCTTGGCTTAAGGTACTTATTACTTTGTTCTGGTTTCTTATGTAATAAGTAGATGGGTATAAGTGAGAGGCTTTTAAAAATATGAAAGTATTAATCCCTAAAAACCATGCTAATAAGAATCAATAAATAATATAGTAGGTTAGTCATCCGGTGAAGTAATTCATCTGGTGAAATGGTCTCAGTTTATCCTGGAGGAGATTTGAGAAAGGTCTACGTAATCAAGTTGATTGGGAAGTAGGCTCAGGAGTGCATAACGGGAATAGAATTGTTATGAAAGAAAAATAGGTGGATCAATGACATTTAACATTCCTGAAGACAGTATAGTTAGCCAAAGTGTGAAGAAGACAGACCCTGAGAAGGATAATTTGTCAGCATTTCCCCAGCACTCTCCACAGATGCCTCAGGCTATCATAGCTTGATGTCATTAACTATCAGATTCATTCAGCTAACTCTCCTTGCTCTGATTAATTTTATTTCCCTTGTAGATTTTTCAGTAGAAAGAGAATACTCTAGGGTCACTTTGCTAGTTATAACTCTCATGGTAAATTCATAGATTTGCATTCTGGTTTACTCACTAGTTTCTTAGGCATTTGGTTAACCTAGTTTTCTTTTTTCGCCAAATACGTGTAATGTTATTACCCACCTTATATACTAGTCTCGAAATTAAAATAAGTGACAAAATGCATATCTTGTGCTTAGTGAAATGCCTTCTATAAGCAACCATTAATTTTTGAGTCATACTGTTGATATTATCATTGTTTTGTTGTTATGGAATCCTTTTCCATCTCCATTCTGAATTGGAGCCATTCTGACAAAATTGAATTCTTTAACCTGAAAATCTGAGAATTAGATAATGGAACACTTACTCTCTTGCTGGCCTGCCTAAGCAGTGGATTGGTTTCCCCTCTTACTCCTGTTTCTACTCTCACTTTCAACACCAGCACCTGAGGATTATATACATATCACACAACAGCTAGTAATGGTAGGTAGGCTACTTTATAGGGAGCTCTTAATTTATCACTGAAATGAGGCACCTCTGGAATGGAACATAAAAACTATTCCAGCAGATTGAGCAGCTATGATAACTGGCGTATGTGATTTAAACTTGAGTAAAATTGTGTTTAATTGAAAATTTGGTCACTACATGAAACTTTCACTGCAAAGGTTATTACGACATTGAAGGACTGCCAAGGGTGCCAAGAATCCACTTAAGTTAATATTTCATGAAGCAGTCAGTGTTTTATAAGGCAGAGTTCTAGAAGATATGTTCCAGAACCACTTTCATCAGAATCACCTGGGACATTTGTTAAATTGCAGATCCCTTGGCCTCAGAGACATTCTTTTGGACCAGAATCTCCCTAAGGGGAATCCAGGAATTTGCACCTTTGCAAGATTCACAGGTAATTCTTATACACCCTACAATCTGAGGACCTGATTTTGCTTTATAAATTAAGAGAGCATTTCCTAATCAGTGTGCTCACAGATTTTATTCTCGGTGTTCATGCCTTTGCAGAGTCTTAAGTTTAAATCTTAGCAGGCAAAAAGAGGGACAATATCAAGTATTGTGCCTTGCTAATCAACATTTACAGTAACATATTTTTAGAATATGTTTTGTCAACTAAAAATTGTACTCTGCATTTTTAAATAACAGGTATTTTAATTACAAAAGACTTTAGTTGAGAAAGTTTAGTCTATTTGCATATAAAGGGGTTTCTAGATGCACAGCAATTCTACTAAGCCTAATTTTTTTGTTTTGTATTTTCATTTGTCAGAATCCTTCTATATATGAGGTGGGTTTTCTTTCAATAAACAGTTTATGGGACACATATCAGAATCAAGCTCTATCAGCTTAACCTCACTGATAGCTCTTTGGATTGGATTAATTTTCCCAGATTTGCTTTGTTCAGTGTCCAATATTTGTGGTCCTGGTGATACTTCTATGATGCCTGATACATGTTTGTGTTTCCAAAATTTACAAACATATCCCAGGGAAAATACACCAGACTGGTTTATTTGCAGTTAAATGTTCATCCTAACACCAGTCCAGTGGAACCCATTGCAACAATAAGCCAGTGGAAACATGCAAATGATTTCCCTCTGGTCACACTGAAGGAATAGAACTTTGAGTCACAGAAACCTATGTATCACCTGTATGACTTTGAATACATTCTATGGGCTTTCTGAGCCTCTGATTACATACCTATAAAATGGATTGAACAATAAGATAATATTTGTAAGTGCCCATCATATACCAGCTAAACAGAGAATAGTAGCTAAAAGAAAGCAGCCCTAAAAATAGTAGAACACAGATGGGAGGAGGCTGCATCTACTGGGGCTTTGCTTTATAGACATAATGCAGAACTCTTCATTTTGAGAACTGGACATCCAGACTCTTTGTGAGTACCAGAACTATTATAAAAGAGAAGAAGAAAAGAATAAAAGTCTCATTGTGTGGCACAGCTAGAACTCATAGTCATTTTGTGATTTTTGAATTGTAAAGTGAGTAAGAATGTTATTTACTTCAAGAAACATTTCCATTGTACCATGGTTTCATGAATCTAGAATTCTTAATAAAGGCAGTGTGCTGTGAGAAATACCTCTTGATGCAGCTGACCTTACATTTCCTGTGCTACTTTTTATTCTTAGACTTCACATTTCCTGTCTCCCCCTTTATACATAATGAATAAAAATTGTCTCTACATTTTATATTATTGTGCATATTATCATTTCTTATTAACATTTTTATCTTCACAAAAAGAGAAAAAATGCCATTTTCCATGAAGAAGAGGAAGAATTAAGGGTTTTTAAGCCTTAAAAATATTTATAGCTATTAAAATCATTACTCTGCCTTCTCAAAAAATAACCATTTTAAAGGAAAGGGTCTTTTAACTGTCTCCTGATTACACAGTGATAACAGTTACCTAATGAAATATGTTAATATAATTGGTTTGGTGACTTTAGTTTTTACAAAATAAGGTGAGTTAAAGGTAATATTTTCATGATATTGAACTGGTGAAGTTTTTACAGTATTTTTAAAAAAATCTGTATGCCCCCCACCCCTTAACTCAGGTTCAAAAGGCTGCAGGAGACTAGAAAACCCACTCAGAAAAAGTGTACAGTGTTTGAAAAAAGGCTTAATGTATCAAAATAGAAAGAAGGCCTTCAATTTGATAATTAGTAAAAATATAAATTAGAATGTAAGTTATTTTCAATAAAGGAAATCTTGTTAACCCACATTGAAATATGGGCCCATAATGTTAGATAAAATTAGAATAGAAGAAAGAACTGAACCTATAGGACTCTGAGAAGAAGAAAAAATATTCTGGAAAAACTCCATGAAAAGGTACTAGCTTGAAGATTTGGATTAGAAGATTTTCCAGTTTTTTCATTTTGTTTTTATTACATGTTTGTACATGAACTTTCTTCCAATTATTATTTCCTTAGATTTTCAGAACTAGATTTATTGCATTAGAGAAAAATATAAAGCTGTTGCTGGATGTCCCTATGAAAACATATAAACATATGTTGCATAGAAAAATGTTTAAGCATAATGTCTGAGAATGCCTATCTGACTATATAATCATTAGTATTTAGCATTACCATTTAAAAGTTATTGCAAATAATTAGATGGATAAAAATTGCCTCTTCTTTTTTTCCTATTTTTGTTTGATTGCTAATAAAATCTCATATATTTATTTGTGATGTCAGTTTATTTATGAGCAATACCCATTTGAGAATTAGCATTTGTTTTTATGAATCTCTGAGTTCTCTTCATATATCAAATGTGTTCATTTTTATCACTCAAAATTGTTGCAGATGTTTTCTCAAGTTTGTCATTTACCACTTAAAGTAGTTTTGATAATTCTAAATACAAAAGTGTAATTTTTTATAAATTTAAATGTTCTCTTCCTGAAAACACAGAAAGAAAAATAAAACACCCTGTATTTCTGTTTCCCAGTTCCTGTGTGACCAGTTCTGGCCAATGGAATGTAGATAGATGTTATATATACCATTTCCTGGCTTGGCAATGAACTTTTCTGCACTATCTTCTTTCAACTTCATTGTGACTGAAAGCAAATGACTTTGAGGTAGTAGAGACACGTAATGGTGAGAGTCACAAATCTGAGAGTGCTCAACCTGTATCAAGGTGTACACATTAAGTAATAAATTAATTTTTGTAATGTTAGGTCCTTGATATTCAGAGATCATAGTTACCATAGGTTAGTCTAGCTTGCCCTAATATGTTACATTTGCTATTCTACAGGATATCTGTTATCCAAATCTTTACTATGAAATTATTCATTTATCCTTCCTTCCCAAGATAATTTCCCAGAATCCACTTTTATTTGCGATTTGTTTCTTCAAAGTACATGAATGTTGAGAGTATCCTTGTGATCATCTCAACATTCTAACATTGACTCAATTGTATATCACCGTATGCCAGGTTAGAGGTTGATGAGATATCATTCTCCATATTCCAGTCCGTGACCATGTTTAAGGAAATGATTTCTATCAATTCTTTTTCCTTCTCAACAAATATGGACTGTGATGATACCTACATGTGATTTGAAAATAAAGGGAAATTACTTTTACAAATTGTAAACAATATGGTAAAGATCAAAGAAAGCCCAAAGCAGAAGATTATAGGTAGGAAGACAAGTTAATATGTATTTGTGTGGAAGTCACCTAGAAGAAGCCAATCAGCCTGAGAAAATCCATAGTAAGCTTCAGAGGATAACAGGAGTGATTCCAAGAATATTGAGATCACATAACTTAATGAGGGCTTGGGAGAGGTGATTGGAAGAAATAGAAAAGAAAATACAAAGGACTATTCACAAGTCAGCAAATCTGGCTTAAAGGACTATAGAGCACCTCAACAGAGAGACATCTGGAGCAGAGCCATATCCTGTCTGCATTCTGGGTATATGGAAATTGGATGAATTTGGACAGTGAAGTTTATGCGTCAATTGTATGTTCCAAGTAATTTACTCTTCTTTGTACCATATTAATCTTCATGATTAATGTGTTGTCATATTTTGAAATTCTTTCACCTTTGAAATTTTAAAAATGCCAAGATTTTACTATGATAGCAAACTTTTCTCTTCTACTTCTTTTATTTTGATGTTCCCAGTGTTCCCATGAGTACAGGCTCTATAGCAGACTTCCTGAGCCCAAATTGGCTTACTTCTACATTTACTATTTTTTTTGTTGTTGTTGTTATGTGACCTAGATTCTGTGATTCATTTCTTATCCTTTAATCTCTTGTAACTTGTTCTCCAGCCATGCCTATCCTAAATCAGGATAGAAATACTATTTTATTTGACTCTGCATTTCTGGTACCTAGCATCCTAGACAGAATCACAGGAAAGATTAATTCTCAGAAGTTATTGAAAAAATTTTTGTCAAAATTTAAAGGGAAAGATTCCAGGTTAAGATACTATAGCTCTTCTGTATGTCTAGAATCTTAGGAAGTAGGGGGAGGAACAGAAATGTAAATTATGCAGTATTTCACAAATCAGGAGGAATAATTTTCATTACTATTAAAGGACAACACTGCTGTATTTGAGCGACATCAAAAAAATAATGAAGGTTTAGAAATCAGGAACACACAGTTCTACACTTAAAGGCCTAGGGAATGAGAACCGTCATATTTATAATATATGTGATATATTTTGCAATTTGGTGAAACAAAAGCGTATTCTCTGATTGATGCATTACGGGAAGTGCAGCTTGGATGTCCTAAGCCAGGCTAGATAATGGCAACATAAAACTTGAGCTTGCTTCAATTTATCTCCTTTTGGACAGGTCAGTCCCTGGCTTTCTGTAAACTGATCAGCTTAGAAAAAAAGTAAAGAATCAACTAACTAACGTCCCTGAGATATTGTAAATTTCTAGCAGACAAAATACTGTTTTATTCTATTCCTCATATGACCTAACAAAAGCAATAATACGTGCTTAACAAATATCTGTTGATTTCATTTGGTTTGGTTTAGCACAATGCAAGGCAATGTGGGAGCTTAGAATTAGCACAGGACTCAATCTCTCATACTAAAGGCATTTAATCTTGCTAGGAAGACAAGAATTTAGAAGCATTTGCTGAGAACCAGAGGAGTCTTAGTTCTATTTAGGACTTTCTAAATGACCCTGAACTGCGAGCATGATGATCTTACATATGTGTTTTACTGTAGCATGTTGTTTGTTTCTCCTTAAAAGCCATGATAAAATACTTATGACTTTTAATGTTTATATATTAGTCTACAGGTTGAAAAATGAGACTAGAGGCCACCTGCAAAGACTGATAATTTTCCATTATTAGAATTCTTAGTTCTAATCAATATTATGCCTGTATGTTATCTCACTATCGATTTGTCTGTTTGTTTTATGTTATCAATACTCTTAAAAGAACTCTTCAGGATAGTTGTCTTAATTTAGCATCTAAAACAAGAAGAAAAATCACGATATATTTTTTCTCTTTTAAAAAATATGTGATTACAATCTAGTGGTTACCAACGCAGAGAGGAAAGGGGGGGAGGGGGAATATTAAGAGTAGGGGAGTGAGAGGTACAAACTATTAGTTATAAAACAAGCTATAAGGATATAATGTACAACACGGAGAATATAGCCATTTATAGTTAGTTTGTAATAACTATAAATGGAGTGTAACCTTTAAAAATAAAAACATGAAATAATTTTTGTCACAAGTTTAAGTATATGGTTAATCATAAGGTTTATGGTGAGAGCTTATTTTATTAATGAAGTGAAATCAACACTTAAACTTAATTCTTTTTTCTTTTTTTTCTTTTTTTGTGGTACGCGGGCCTCTCACTGTTGTGGCCTCTCGCGTTGCGGAGCACAGGCTCCGGACGCACAGGCTCAGCGGCCATGGCTCACGGGCCCAGCCGCTCCGCGGCATGTGGGATCTTCCTGGACCGGGGCATGAACCCGTGTCCCCTGCATTGGCAGGCGGACTCTCAACCACTGCGCCACCAGGGAAACCGCAACTTAATTTTTGACATAAGATTTCATATATTTGTGTGTGTTCTCCATGTAAGCTTACTAATATTAAGGAAAACAGAATTTACATGCTACTTTTATAGTCTTGTGACTATAACATGTATGTTTCGTGTTCTATGAAGACTTGAAGGCCATATTTAGCTGTTAAATGGATAAATAGATATTAAACATCTGAAGAGAACTTTGGTTTAGGCAAAATAGCAGCCACCAAGCCCAGAAAGGATTTCACACATTTTCTATCTTTCCTCTCACTCCTCTGTGCCAAGACTCCAGGATCTCCAGTGATCTCAAGAAAAACAGGACATTTCCAGTGACTTGCAAACAGGATTTCTGTTATTGAATTTCTAACACAGTTGGCCCAGTTGTTAGTCCGGGCGGTAACCTGGACTAGTAAAAGCCACTCTAGAGAAGGAGGTGGAAGAGGAAGATCAGGAGAATCAGGTTAAATAGGCCTATTGCTTTGTGATCACAGAGGAAGGAGGAAAGTAAAGTTCGTTGGCTTTACTCTTCTCACTGAGTGTGGCTGTGTGCAATTTGGCTTTAGATATCTACTCAGCTAACAAAAATATAGTGTCTATTGTGTTTCAAGACCACAAAGCACTCTTTGTGGAAAACATAGTAATAAGCTGTTCCATTGTGCTGGTAACAAAGTTCAGAACAATCTACAAGCATTTCTTTCTCTGTACTCAAAACCACCCAGTAGAGAGGAGAGGTGGGTGGATTGCCTAATTCCTCAAGAACCATATTTTAAATCAAAAGGACTTATTTAGACAATGTTAATTTGTTTTTGTTGCTGGTATTGTTGTTAGTGTAGTTATTATATAAAAAAAAGCTTTGGTAATGTTTCTTTGAGAACTGATCAGTCATAAAATTGATAAAAATAAAAGAGTTAGCCATTTGCAACTGATCTTAATGGTTATATGGCTGTTCTGTTCTTATGGCTGAAACATCAGTGAACACATGGTAGTTAACGACAGCTATCAGTGACTTAGCTGAGTGAAGACAACTTCAGCAGTTTTCCACATGCTCCATGGTCCATTCTTGCTTGAAAATCTCTGCTTTCTTACTTCTGCAAGTGATCTGTCAACTAATGTGTTTTATGAAGACCTGACATTTGTTTGGCGTACATTCAAGAAGTAAATTTAACATGGCATAAACAAAAAGAGGTTTTAATAGTCATTGTAGGCAAAGAGAATTCCTCCACCAACAAACTAAATTTCCTACTCTTTAATAAATAAAATAGTCAAACGCTATAATTTGTTTCCCAGTGTAGAGATTGTCACTTAGTTTTGCCTGTAAAAGCAGGATATCTTCTGCTTATACTGTCTTTGAACAGTGATTTAATATTAAATATTTGAGGATTTGCTACCAAATTTGCTGATGATAGTAAATTCTTCAAAGGGAGTCTGTTTTCCTCTAGGTCGGAAAAGAAATCTTATTTTATGCATTTAATGCCTCCATTTTATTTCACCCCACTCACTCAGCAATAGAGGGAACATGATACCAAGAAAAACCATTTGGTGTGTATATTTATTGGAAATATGTGGAGCTTCATTTTGTATTTTACATACAAAGTTATTGATTCGTCCATCCAAATTCACTCATATGTTTGGAATAGGGCATGCATTGTGTATGTCAGCTAAATTCTGAGATTGGGGCCGCCACTGCTATTTTCTAAAACACATAGAGAAATGTGTGTAGTTCAAACTTGAGATTAATAATCAGGAGTAAAATCCTCATCAGCACAGAATATCCTGACTTCAAAGGTAACATATAATTTCCACGCTATAAAGGAATTTTGTCCTGTGCTGGTATAAAAGGGTGAAGTTTGTTGTTAAAAAGTTGTTCTGAATATTGGGAGAAGAAAAATAGTGCTGTTTTGAGGTACAATTACATGCAAAACCAAAATGACTTCTTCCAGCATTTTGGACATGACATTCTTGGAAGTGATCGAGTGATTTTAAAAATAACTTTAATCTTAATTAATAATAAACAAACCAAGAGGTAGAAATTAATGTAACAGCAATAAGCTACTCAAGTTTGAGAACTGTTAGGAATCATTATAGGGTCTAATAAATAATAGCCTATAACAAATATCAAGTTATCTGTTGATAGAGAACATGAGATGTATGAGGGCTGTGCAGTTCTTCTGAGTTTACAGAAGTGAAAACTAATCTAAGACAATTTAGTTATATTTATCCCTTTGTATTTGTGCTTAAAAATATTTACAATTATTATGTTTATGGTTCATGATTTTCAAGAGTCATAAAATGATTTATGAATAGGTAAATATTATCTCTGGATTAAAGAGAAATTTAATGAGGGATTCAATATAAGGGTTCTGCCCAAATTAAACTAGACTAAGGCATGAATAAATGGAATGATGATATATGATACCCATTGTGTGAAGGTTTCTTTGTGTATAAAGTAATGCTATATCTTGAACAATAGCATTTATATTAGAACCACAAATATCCAATCTGATTGCCTTCTGGGCTGGGAATTCTTAACCAGTGGTATAATCATCCTGATAAAGTAGTTCAAATTAAACCATGTTTGGGGGACTTACTGATTTTGACCATAATGCCACAGTTTTGTTGCCATGTAACCTTTACTTTGGCTCTTGTTCCAGCTATTACAGAGCATAATTCTAATTGTTACTTCATATTGATTAGTTTTGTATGTGCTATAAGTTTTGTTTAATCTTGGGGCTAAGATATCAGGGCATAGGGATAATTACCATCATTTTACAAATGAGAAAACTTAAGTTCTGAAATTTAGCCAACATACTCAAGATCACAAAAGTAGTATATGATAGAGTCAACATGTCTGTTTGACCCCAAAGCCACAGGGATTCGCATTACATGTATGAAGAGAAACAGGCTACAGCAAGAATGTGTTGGGAAAGAACGTGTTTCTCTACATTCCATAAACAAAACATAATTGAGATCTTGACAGTGGAGTTTTTTTCTTTTTTCTGCCCCTATTTATTTTATTGTTTTTGCTTAGAACTGAATTGGATAAATAAAAATTTACTATAAAAGAAAGACCAACTTTTACCCCCAAAGCATTTTATATATTCCATGCTGATATCAAAAGGGTTGCCTTATGGGAAAGAATAATGGGAAGGCAGAGAGGAACAAAGATCTCATGTTTAGAACCCACTGGGAGCTTCAGAAATGTGAAACAATGACTTCAAGTGTAAGATAATTCCTCCCATTCTTCAGTTGGTTTTATTGGCTCAATACTCGTGTGTCTAGTTGTATGAGCACCAGTTTCTCACAAATAAGAATCTGTGTGGACCTTAAAAAAATTGTGTCTAGAGTGAAAATATTATCACATGCTTCTCCTAGCACCAAGCATACACATGGGCTTTTTATAATGGAAAACTTACTTGACTGCATTCCATCAGCATAAGATCTGCGCAGCCACAGGAAAAATTGATTCCAGTTTGGATGTAATAAACAATGTCTTAATTTTGGTTTGTGCTTTACAACTTACAAAGTGTTCTTTTATACATTGTCTTAGTTGAATTTCCATTTTACGGAAAAAGACAGTGAAGCTTAGTGTTACTTAAAGTTTTGACAGGGTTTCGTCTGTAATGGCAGAACTCATATGAGTTTTAGAAGTAAGAAATTTAACGAAGATTATTTTTTTAACCTCAAGCCCAGAGTTCTTCCTACTCTATAATGCTAAATCATTTTAGTTAGGCCATGATCTTTAATGAGATTCCTCTCATAGTGTTTTGTTCAGTCAGTGAAAGTTAATATTAATTCGTTTTTGGATTTAATTGTTCAGCAAAATGTAGTGAGATTTTCATATACCAGGTATTGTGTTGAGAAGAGTAGGTGTAACAAAGGAGGAGGTGCACAATTTAGGGAGAAATTAGTGAATTAGTGGGAGATGAAAAAGTTTCTGTAGCGGAAACTGCCCTTTGTAGTTAATGCATGAATAGTTTACAATTGAAGACCTAAGAAATCATTCATAGAATCCGTGTAACACTTAGAACCCGAATTTTGTGACAGAAAATGTTTCGTATTACTTTCTAAAAGGAGAATAAAGGCTTTAACTGAAAAAAAAAAAATAAAGGAGGACTCCAATATGTTAAAGCAGATTTGCTCTGCTTGAAAGGGTTGACTTGATTACTTGGTCTTCCCCTTTTACCTATAATTTTCCCTGGGGCCAACCGCTAATAACTCTCTGGAAAACATCTAATTGCCACCAACTCTGGATGTATGATGTGTTTCTATACCATGCTTTGAGAGCTCAGATCAGTCAGTTTTCAACAGAAGTTAGTAGCTATGGGAGTTTTGACTCTCCTCTGAACTTGCTGAATGTGGCTGGCAATTGCCGTATTCAATCAGTATAAGAAAATCATGATGAATGCAGTGTTGTATTCAATATGTATAAGAGGGGAAAAAATGTTGACCTCTGGCGACTGGTTACAAATAACTAGAAGAAAATAAAAATCAATGAAAAAATTAAGGATATATTTCAATCCTGAATTAGGTCCCAATATTTCACTCATCTGATTTACTTTCAGTCTTGATGTTCTTGGCATGTTTGCCTATACCTTAAATAAAGATCCTTCTTTCCTGCCTTTATCTCTCCAACCTAGACTCTTAAACATAGTTCCTGTCTGCAGAGTCTTCAACCTTATATCTCATTGTTAGTGTGCTTTTTCTGTGTATACTAGCTCTCATTTATTGAGCACATACTATATTCTAAACACAGGGCTAAATGCTTTGTATTCATTTTGGATGCAATCTGCTTAATACCTCTGAAATAAATCAGATAAAGATACTGAAGCTTTTAGACTTTCATGAGCCCTAATAGCTAATAAATTACAGAGCTGGGATTAAAGTGCAAATCCATCTGGTTCTAAAGTTTTGGCAGAGACTGCTGATTGCTCCCCATTATCAGACCCCCCTTCTCTATGTTAATGGAAGTTTCATATGAGTAACTATGTAACAGCTTTCTTTGCTGCAAGGAGAGGTCATGTGACTGGGTTCCGCTTACGGGCCATGGTAGCACAACTTCTGAGTTATGATCATAAAGAGAATGTGCTCTCCTCTATTTTTTCTCTTTTGCCACTGGCCAGAATACCTTTATGAAGGAGGGAGCCAAAGCTATCACAGCTTCCTTGAAACTCAGGATCAAAGCTGCATCTTTAAGATGCAGAGCCATAAGTCAGAAGATAAGTAGGCCTTCATCATCATCAAGTTGCCAGGTAAGCCACTCAGACTTATGAACACTGTATTTTTTTGCCTCATATCAGTCTAACATCCATCAAGACTAACACAGAGGCCCATGCATTAAGACTCATTCTGAAAGTAAGAAAAATCAGTATTAAACAAAAAGCATTTAATAACCTCCTTTAGGGGAGTCACAGAAATGGTTTGAGCAGGTTTTGGTAATTTTATGGAAGGAGAAAAGGAATCCAGGTTTTGGAACATTCATGGTTAACAAGAATAATCGGCGGTTTTAATTTGGATGGGTAAATGAGGGTTCAAGAAGCAATTTGAATCACCCAAAACAATTTTGATTCAAGGAATGAGGGTGAAGTATATAGTATGAAGATGCTGGGGACAGTCTGCCTAGGAAAATTATAAGCAATTGGGAATAGTTAGAATGTAGTTTCAGAAATGAGATTAGGTGTGAAAAGAATCAAAATTTTCTACATAACCCATGTTTCTCTAGGTGTGTTACATTGTTTCTGAGTCTGTCACAAAAATAATTTATTTTTATTCCATTAAGATATAATAATTTTAATGAATGTGCTGACTACTTGTTCTTCATTTTCATACCTGTTAATAGTTATGTTAAATATTTTCTTTTTACATGAATATTAACAGCTAACTTCTTTCCAATAGCTTAAAACTATTATATTTTCAAAGAAGCTCACTATTTTTTTTTAACATCTTTATTGGAGTATAATTGATTTACAGTGGTGTGTTAGTTTCTGCTTTATAACAAAGTGAATGTTATACATATACATATATCCCCATATCCCCTCCCTCTGGCGTCTCCCTCCCACCCCGCTATCCAACCCCTCGAGGTGGTCACAAAGCACCGAGCTGATCTCCCTGTGCTATGCGGCTGCTACCCACTAGCTACCTATTTTACGTTTAGTTGTGTATATATGTCCATGCCACTCTCTCACTTTGTCCCAGCTTACCCTTCCCCCTACCCGTATCCTCAAGTCCATTCTCTAGTAGGTGTCTGTCTTCGTCTTGCTCCTAGGTTCTTCAGGACTTTTTTTTTTTTTTTATTGCATATATGTGTGTTAGCATACAGTATATGTTTTTCTCTTTCTGACTTACTTCACTCTGTATGACAGGCTCTAGGTCCATCCACCTCACTACAAATAACTCAATTTCATTTCTTTTTATGGCTGAGTAATATTCCATTGTATATATGTGCCACATATTCTTTATCCATTCATCTGTTGATGGACACTTAGGTTGCTTCCATGTCATGGCTATTGTAATTAGAGCTGCAATGAAAATTTTGGTACATGACTCTTTTTGAATTATGGTTTTCTCAGGGTATATGCCCAGTAGTGGGATTGCTGGGTCATATTGTAGTTCAATTTTTATCTTTTTACTGAACCTCCATACTGTTCTCCATAGTGGCTGTATCAATTTACATTCCCACCAACGGTGCAAGAGGGTCCCCTTTTCTCCAAACCCTCTCCAGCATTTATTGTTTGTAGATTTTTTGATGATCACCCTTCTGACTGGTATGAGATGATATCTCATTGTACCTTTGATTTGCATTTCTCTAATGATTAATGATGTTGAGCATTCTTTCATGTGTTTGCTGGCAACCTGTATATCATCTTTGGAGAAATGTCTGTTTAGGTCTTCTGCCCATTTTGGGTTTGGGTTGTTTGTTTTGTTGATATTCAGCTGCATGAGCTGCTTGTAAATTTTGGAGATTAATCCTTTGTCAGTTGCTTCATTTGCAAATATTTTCTCCCATTCTGAGGGTTGTCTTTTCATCTTGTCTGTGGTTTCCTTTGCTGTGCAAAAGCTTTTAAGTTTCAAGAGGTCCCATTTGTTTATTTTTGTCTTTATTTCCATTTCTCTAGGAGGTGGGTCAAAAAGGATCTTGCTGTGATTTATGTCATAGAGTGTTCGGCCTACATTTTCCTCTAAGAGTTTGATAGTGTCTGGCCTTACATTTAGGTCTTTAATCCATTTTGAGTTTAGTTTTGTCTGTGTTGTTAGGGAGTGTTCTAATTTCATTCTTTTACATGTAGCTGTCCAGTTTTCCCAGCACCACTTATTGAAGAGGCTGTCCTTTCTCCACTGTACATTCCTGCCTCCTTTATCAAAGACAAGGTGACCATATGTGCGTGGGTTTATCTCTGGGCTTTCTATCTTGTTCCATTGATCTATATTTCTGTTTTTGTGCCAGTACCATACTGTCTTGATTATTGTAGCTTTGTAGTATAGTCTGAAGTCAGGGAGCCTGATTCCTCCAGCTCCGTTTTTTGTTCTCAAGATTGCTTTGGCTATTCGGGGTCTTTTGTGTTTCCATACAAATTGTGAAATTTTTTGTTCTAGTTCTGTAAAAAATGCCATTGGTAGTTTGATAGGGAAGGCATTGAATCTGTAGATTGCTTTGGGTAGTATAGTCATTTTCACGATGTTGATTCTTCCAATCCAAGAACATGGTATATCTCTCCATCTATTTGTATCATCTTTAATTTCTTTCATCAGTGTCTTATAAGTTTCTGCATACAGGTCTTTTGTCTCCTTAGGTAGGTTTATTCCTAGATATTTTATTCTTTTTGTTGCAATGGTAAAAGGGAGTGTTTTCTTAATTTCACTTTCATATTTTTCATCACTAGTGTATAGAAATGCAAGAGATTTCTGTGCATTAATTTTGTATCCTGCTACTTTACCAAATTCATGGATTAGCTCTAGTAGTTTTCTGGTAGCATCTTTAGGATTCTCTATGTATAGTATCATGTCATCTGCAAACAGTGACAGCTTTACTTCTTTTCCTATTTGGATTCCTGTTATTTCTTTTTCTTCTCTGATTGCTGTGGCTAAAACTTCCAAAACTATGTTGAATAATAGTGGTGAGCGTGGGCAGCCTTGTCTTGCTCCTGATCTTAGTGGAAATGCTTTCAGTTTTTCACCATTGAGGACAATGTTGGCTGTGGGTTTGTAATATATGGCCTTTATTATGTTGAGGAAATTCCCTCTATGGCTACTTTCTGGAGGGTTTTTATCATAAATCAGTATCGAATTTTGTCAAAAGTTTTCTCTGCATCTATTGAGATGATCATATGGTTTTTCTCCTTTAATTTGTTAATATGGTGCATCACATTGATTTGCGTATATTGAAGAATCTTTAAATTCTTGTGATAAACCCCACTTGATCATGGTGTATGATCATTTTAATGTGCTGTTGGGTTCTGTTTGCTAGTATTTTGTTAAGGATTTTTGCATCTATGTTCATCAGTGATATTGGCCTGTAGTTTTCTTTCTTTGTGACATCTTTGTCTGGTTTTGGTTTCAGGGTGATGGTGGCCTCCTAGAATGAGTTTGGGAGTGTTCCTCCTTCTGGTATACCTTGGAAGAGTTTGAGAAGGATAGGTGTTAGCTCTTCTCTAAATGTTTGAGAGAATTCGCCTGTGAAGCCATCAAACGGTCCTGGCTGGGATTTTGTTTGTTGGAAGGATTTTTAATCACAGTTTCAATTTCAGTGCTTGTGATTGGTCTGTTCATATTTCCTATTTCTTCCTGGTTCAGTCTCGGAAGGTTGTGCATTTCTAAGAATTTGCCCATTTCTTCCAGGTTGTCCATTTTATAGGCATATAGTTGCCTGTAATCTTTCTGTCCTTTGGTGAAGTGGGGTGTTAAAGTCCCCTACTATGATTGTGTTACTGTCGATTTTCCCTATTATGGCTGTTAGTATTTGCCTTATGTATTGAGGTGCTCGTATGTTGGGTGAATAAATATATACAATTGTTATATCTTCTTCTTGGATTGATCCCTTAATCATTAGGTAGTGTCCTTCTTTGTCCCTTGTAATAGTCTTTCTTTTCAAGTCTGGTTTGTCTGATATAAGAATTGCTACTCCAGCTTTCTTTTAATTTCCATTTGCATGGAATATCTTTTTCCATCCCCTCACTTTCAATGTGTATGTGTCCCTAGGTCTGAAGTGGGTCTCTTGTAGACAGCATAAATACGGGTCTTCTTTTTCTATCCCTTCAGCAAGCCTGTTTCTTTTGGTTGGACCATTTAATCCAGTTACATTTAATGTAATTATCGATATGTATATTCCTATTCCCATTTTCTGAATTGTTTTGGGTTTGTTATTGTAGGTCTTTTCCTTCTCTTGTGTTTCCTGTCTAGAGAAGTTCCTTTAGCGTTTTTTGTACAGGTAGTTTGGCGGCACTGAATTCTCTTAGCTGTTGCTTGTCTGTAAAGGTTTTAATTTCTCCTTCAAATCTGAATGAGATCCTTGCTGGGTAGAGTAATCTTGGTTGCAGGTTTTTCTCCTTCATCACTTTAAATATGTCCTGCCACTCCCTTCTGGCTTGCAGAGTTTCTGCTGAAAGATCAGCTGTTAACCTTATGGGGATTCTCTTGTGTGTTATTTGTTATTTTTCCCTTGCTGCTTTTAATATGCTTTCTTTGTATTTAATTTTTGACAGTTTGATTAATATGTGTCTTGGAGTATTTCTCCTTGGATTTGTCCTGTATGGGACTCTCTGTGCTTCCTGGAGTTGAGTGACTATTTCCTTTCCCATTTAGGGAAGTTTTCAACTATAATCTCTTCAAATATTTTCTCAGTCCCTTTCTTTTTCTCTTCTTCTTCTGGAACCCCTATAATTCGAATGTTGGTGCGTTTAATGTTGTCCCAGAAGTCTCTGAGACTGTCCTCAGTTCTTTTCATTCTTCTTTCTTTATTCTGCTCTGCAGTAGTTATTTCCACTATTTTAGCTTCCATGTCACTTATCTGTTCTTATTTCTCAGTTATTCTGCTAATTGTCCCTTCTAAAGGATTATTTCATTTATTGTGTTGTTCATCAATGTTTGTTTGCTCTTTAGTTCTTCTAGGTCCTTGTTAAACGTTTCTTGTATTTTCTCCATTCTATTTCCAAGATTGTGGATCATCTTTACTATCATTATTCTGAATTCTTTTTCAGCTAGACTGCCTATTTCTTCTTCATTTGTTAGTTCTGTTGGGGTTTTTCCTTTCTTCTTCATCTGCTGTGTGTTTCTCTGTCTTCTCATTTTGCTTA
>NW_021703777.1:14356024-14381085 GCF_005190385.1 Monodon monoceros
ATGATAGTAAAGATGATCCACAATCTTGGAAATAGAATGGAGAAAATGCAAGAAACGTTTAACAAGGACCTAGAAGAACTAAAGAGCAAAAAAACAGTGATGAACAACACAATAAATGAAATAATCCTTTAGAAGGGACCATTAGCATAATAACTGAGACAGAAGAACAGATAAGTGACCTGGAAGCTAAAATAGTGGAAATAACTACTGCAGAGCAGAATAAAGAAAAAGAATGAAAAGAACTGATGACAGTGGCAGACACCTCTGGGGCAACATTAAACACACCAACATTCGAATTATAGGGGTCCTGGAAGAAGAAGATAAAAAGGGACTGAGATAATATTTGAAGAGATTACAGTTTAAAACTTCCCTAAATGGGAAAGGAAATAGTTAATCAACTCCAGGAAGCAGAGAGTCCCATACAGGATAAATCCAAGGAGAAACACGCCAAGACACTTATTAATCAAACTATCAAAAATTAAATACAAAGAAAACATATCAAAAGCGGCAAGGGAAAAACAACAAATAACACACAAGGAAATCCCCATAAGGTGAAGAGCTGATCTTTCAGCAGAAACTCTGAAAGCCAGGAGGGAATGGCAGGACAAATTTAAAGTGATGAAGGAGAAAAACCTGCAACCAATATTACTCTACCCAGCAAGGATCTCACTCAGATTTGATGGAGAAATTAAAACCTTTACAGACAATCAAAAGCTTAGAGAATTCAGCACCACCAAACCAGCTTTATAAAAAATGCTAAAGGAACTTCTCTAGGCAAGAAATACAAGAGAAGGGAAAGACCTACAATAACAAACCCAGACAATTAAGAAAATGGTTAGGAACATACATATCAGTAATTACCTTGAATGTAACTGGATTAAATGCTCCAACCAAAAGACATAGACTGGCTGAATGGATACAAAAACAAGACCCGTATATATGCTGTCTACAAGAGACCCACTTCAGACCTAGGGACACATACATACTGAAAGTGAGGGGATGGAAAAAGATATTCCATGCAAATGGAAATCAAAGGAAAGCTGGAGTAGCAATTCTCATATCCAACAAACTAGACTTTAAAACAAAGAGTTTTACAAGAGACAAAGAAGGGCATTACATAATGATTGAGAGATCTATCCAAGAAGATAAAACAATTGTAAATATTTATGCACCCAACATAGGAGCACCTCAATACATAAGGCAAATACTAACAGCCATAATAGGGAAAATCGACAGTAACACAATCATAGTAGGGGACTTTAACACCCCACTTTCACCAAAGGACAGATCATCCAAAATAATAATAAATAAGGAAACACAAGCTTTAAATGATACATTAAACAAGACGGACTTAATTGATATTTACAGGACATTCCATCCAAAAACAAGAGAATACACATTCTTCTCAAGCGCTCATGGAACATTCTCCAGGATAGATCATATCGTGGGTCACAAATCAAGCCTTGGTAAATTTAAGAAAATTGAAATCGTAGCAAGTATCTTTTCCGACCACAACGCTATGAGACCAGATATCAATTAGAGGTAAAAAATCTGTAAAAATTACAAGCACATGGAGGCTAAACAATACACTACTTAATAACCAAGAGATCACTGGAGAAATCAAAGAGGAAATCAAAACATACCTAGAAACAAATGACAATGAAAACACAACGACCGAAAACCTATGGGATGCATCAAAATCTGTTCTAAGAGGGAAGTTTATAGCAATATAATCCTACCTTAAGAAACAAGAGACATCTCACATAAACCACCTAACCTTACACCTAAAGCAATTAGAGAAAGAAGAACAACCCCCCCCCCGAAAATTAGAAGGAAAGAAGTCATAAAGATCAGATCAGAAATAAATGAAAAAGAAATGAAGGAAACGACAGCAAATATCAATAAAACTGAAAGATGGTTCTTTGAGAAGATAAACAAAATTGATAAACCATTAGCCAGACTCATCAAGAAAAAAAGGGAAAAGACTCAAATCAATAGAATTAGAAATGAAAAAGGAGAAGCAACAACTGACACTGCTGAAGTACAAAGGATCATGAGAGATTATGACAAGCAACTATATGCCAATAAAATGGACAACCTGGAAGAAATGGACAAATTCTTAGAAATGCACAACCTTCTGGGACTGAACCAGGAAGAAATAGGAAATATGAACAGACCAATCACAAGCACTGAAATTGAAACTGTGATTAAAAATCTTCCAACAAACAAAAGCCCAGGACGAGATGGCTTCACAGGCGAATTCTCTCAAACATTTAGAGAAGAGCTAACACCTATCCTTCTCAAACTCTTCCAAGATATACCAGAGGGAGGAACTCTCCCAAACCCATTCTAGAGGCCGCCATCACCCTGATACCAAAACCAGACAAAGATGTCACAAAGGAAGAAAACTACAGGCCAATATCACTGATGAATATAGATGCAAAAGTCCTCAACAAAATACTAGCAATGAGAATCCAACAGCACATTAAAAGGATCATACACTATGATCAAGTGGGGTTTATCACAAGAATGCTAGGATTCTTCAATATACGCAAATCAATCAATGTGATACACCATATTAACAAATTGAAGGAGAAAAACCATATGATCATCTCAATAGATGGAGAGAAAGCTTTTGACAAAATTCAGCACCCATTTATGATAAAAACCCTCCAGAAAGTAGGCATAGAGGGAACTTACTTCAACATAATAAAGGCCATATATGACAAACCCAGAGCCAACATCGTCCTCAGTGGTGAAAAACTGAAACCCTTTCCACTAAATTCAGGAACAAGACAAGGTTGCCCACTCTCACCACTATTATTCAACATAGTTTTGGAAGTTTTAGCCACAGCAATCAGAGAAGAAAAAGAAATAACAGGAATCCAAATAGGAAAAGAAGTAAAGCTGTCACTGTTTGCAGATGACATGATACTATACATAGAGAATCCTAAAGATGCTACCAGAAAACTACTAGAGCTAATCCATGAATTTGGTAAAGTAGCAGGATACAAAATTAATGCACAGAAATCTCTTGAATTTCTATACAGTAATGAAGAAAAATCTGAAAGTGAAATTAAGAAAACACTCCCATTTACCACTGCAACAAAAAGAAAAGAAAATAAGAATAAATCTACCTAGGGAGACAAAAGACCTGTATGCAGTAAATTATAAGACACTGATGAAAGACATTAAAGACGATACAAATAGATCGAGAGATATAGCATGTTCTTGGATTGGAAGAATCAATATTTTGAAAATGACTATACTACCCAAAGCAATCTACAGATTCAATGCCTTCCCTATCAAACTACCACTGGCATTTTTCACAGAACTAGAAACAAAAAATTTCACAATTTGTATGGAACCACAAAAGACCCCAAATAGCCAAAGCAATCTTGAGGAAGAAAAACGGACCTGGAGGAATCAGGCTCCCTGACTTCAGCCTATACTACAAAGGTATAGTAATCAAGACAGCGTGGTAGTGGCACAAAAACAGAAATATAGATCAATGGAGCAGAATAGAAAAACCAGAGATAAACCCACGCACATATGGTCACCTTGTCTTTGATAAAGGAGGCAGGAATGTACAGTGGAGAAAGGACAGCCTCTTCAATAAGTGGTGCTGGGAAAACTGGACAGCTACATGTAAAAGAATGAAATTAGAACACTCCCTAACAACATAGACAAAACTAAACTCAAAATGGATTAAAGACCTAAATGTAAGGCCAGACACTATCAAACTCTTAGAGGAAAACGTAGGCCGAACACTCTATGACTAATCACAGCAAGATCCTTTTTGACCCACCTCCTAGAGAAATGGAAATAAAGACAAAAATAAACAAATGGGACCTCTTGAAACTTAAAAGCTTTTGCACAGCAAAGGAAACCATAAACAAGATGAAAAGACAGCCCTCAGAATGGGAGAATATATTTGCAAATGAAGCAACTGACAAAGGATTATTCTCAAAAATTTACAAGCAGCTCATGCAGCTGAATATCAACAAAACAAACAACCCAATCCCAAAATGGGCAGAAGACCTAAATAGACATTTCTCCAAAGATGATATACAGGTTGCCAGCAAACACATGAAAGAATGGTCAACATCATTATTCATTAGAGAAATGCAAATCAAATGTACAATGAGATACCATCTCACACCAGTCAGAATGGCCGTCATCAAAAAATCTACAAACAGTAAATGCTGGAGAGGGTGTGGAGAAAAGGGAACCCTGTTGCACTGTTGGTGGGAATGTAAATTGATACAGCCACTATGGAGAACAGTATGGAGGTTCAGTAAAAAGGTAAAAATTGAACTACAATATGACCCAGCAATCCCACTACTGGGCATATATCCTGAGAAAACCATAATTCCAAAAGAGTCATGTAACAGAATATTCATTGCAGCTTTTTTACAATAGCTATGACATGGAAGCAACCTAAGTTTCCATCAACAGATGAATGGATAAAGAATATGTGGCACATATATACAATGGAATATTACTCGGCCATAAAAAGAAATGAAATTCAGTTATTTGTAGTGAGGTGGATGGATCTAGAGACTGTCATCGAGAGTGAAGTAAGTCAGAAAGAGAAAAACAAATACCGTATGCTAACACATGTGTATGGAATATAAAACACAAAACAAAAAAATGGTCATGAAGAACCTAGGGGCAAGACGGGAATAAAGACCCGGACCTACTAGATAATGGACTTGAGGATACGGGGAGGGGGAAGGGTCAGCTGGCACAAAGTGAGAGAGTGGCATGGACATATATACACTAACAAATGTAAAATAGATAGCTAGTGGGAAGCAGCCGCATTGCACAGGGAGATCAGCTCAGTGCTTTGTGACCACCTAGAGGGGTGGGATAGGGAGGGTGGGAGGGAGAGAGATGCAAGAGGGAAGAGATACGGGGATGTGTGTATATGTATAGCTGATTCACCTTGTTGTGAAGCAGAAACTAATACACCACTGTACAGCAATTATACTCCAATAAAGATGTTTTAAAAAAAGGAAAAAAATTCTTTTTCAGATTCTTAAAAAAAAGTAGTATTTGAAGTTATTGAAAGAGATCTATTAATAAATAAAACACTTCCAGAAAATTTTCTTACTGTTTTACCTTTTCTGATGCTCCTGGATCTTTCCTTAAAATACGTAAATATTTATAACTCTTAACAGAGTTTTTATCGATATGGTGCTTTTTCAGGGCTGAGGCAAGAAACTTCCTTGAAGTCTAAAGCAGAATATGCTTGCAGGAGTATTTTTTTTTTTGGAACTGAAGAGCTTATGAGCTTGGAATTGTAGCAGTAATGCATATACAGTAAAAATGCAATTGCTACCCACTCCCCTTTCGATATTCGTGCTGAGAATTACTAATCATTCAGTCAAATGTCAGTGAGCTTGTGCTTTTCTAGTCTATGGTGTGCAGATCAGGGCCGATAAGAATAGTTGTGATAATTAAGACAGAGTAATGATAAGAATACATTAATGGAAACTGTCAAAAACAATGTGCTAAACATCTAATGTTACATGCAATCTGTCGGTATTTCTGATGAGGTGTCTAACCACATGATGGTGGTCATAGGTTTCTTTCATCATGTAACGAGTAATGAAGTAATCCTCTGGATGTTTTTCATGTTTGATGAAGCATTTTTGATATTTTATCTTCTTGTTTTTGCCCCATTTTCTTTTTTGCCTTTGATCTTCATTCTCTTCCATGTAATTATATTTCCTTTTATTAAAATTGGCTTGCAAAGAGAAGACCATGAAGATACACTCTATAGCTGTCAATCAGTAGACCCAGAAAGTTTCTAAATGACAATAGTTGATTTAGCACATTAGCTTGTTGGAATTATCTCCATGGCAGAGATGTCAGTATATTGTTTCCAAGCTTGATTTCTACATGCAAGGAGTAGCAGAGCATGCCCCTGATTCTTTTGTATTCCACAGGAGAGCAAACAAGTGGCATAATCAATTCTTCCAGCCTTTGTATTTTACCTGATGTTTAGTTTGCACATTGCTTAAAAACATGCCCTTATTTCACCTCTTTAAAATCTATTTGCCTTTTCTTTTTTATCTTATAAGAAAATAAGATTATCTTAGTGCAAGGTCATGGTGCATTTCATTAAACACTCGTAATATTTTTCTTTTCTCAGCATCCACAAAGTGGTGAAAAGTTGCCCTATTACTAAAAGATTGTCAGGCTCTGTACATATAAAGAATAACCTGCTCTTACCAGGTGCTGAGGGAACTGGAACTGTGCAGATGGCTTTGACTCAGTAACTTTACTGGTCAGTGACATATATTATTGTATCTAGGAGAGATCAAGCATAAGCTTGACATCTTTTGTGCTATGATATCAAAATAAAGAAAGCATAGATTTGGTCTTTAATGCATGAAAATAACTATGTTACCCAAGAGAATTCAAAGGCAAAAATTGATTCTCAGATTTTCACAAATGACCAAGCTGGCTTTTTCCTTTGGGTTCCCTGTCTGTGTTTTCAGGTTACTTAATTAGCAAGATCAGGATACCATTTCGGGGTGTTAAGGGTCAAATTAGGAAATTCCTGGCCTTTTCTTTATATTGCTATTTTTTAGCAGTCAGTACCAGCCACCTGGAGGAATGGCCACTATTGGGCCATGGCTTCTTTTGCAGTGACATTTGCTCAATAAATTTTTTCATGGCAATAATTGAGAAAAGTCAAAATGGTGTGAAGAAGTAAATGTCATATTCCCACAATGCAGTATAATTGGAATTCATAAAGGCTCAGTGACTCACAAGACAGGTTAATTAAAGCCTCCATGTGGCACGTGGAAGTTAGTACAAAATTTGCTTGACCATATTATTTACTGACTGCATAGAATGAATCCTTTATTAAAATGTCTAGCAAAGAGTGTGATTTAGTATAAAATATCTATATTATTGCTACTTACTTTCTTTTGGGTTGTTTTAATCCATTTCCCATTGCCAGTCAGTAGTATTTTAAGGGCTAGTTTTTAATATAAAAATATTTGTTGCAAAATGTCACTACAATCCCTGTCTCATAGAAGTTGCTCAAACTGTACCAGCAATGGCATGCAAGTTCCACAACATAAATGAAGAAAAAGCAGCTGGTGCTAGGAAGAAAAAACGTTTTGTGGAGTTGGAAAACCATATTGTCTTTTAAGTATGACGATTGCTAATCTCTCATCCTCACGTGTTCCTGTGGGGCTCTAAAAAAATGGACCCTGCTATCTGGAATTAACTTTTCTGCTTTCTTAAGACTAAGGAACAAATTGCAATAAACATCTCCAAAAGACAGAGCATCTTGAACCGCTGGGCAAGCAGAGCGGCGGCTCACATTCTTTTAGCCACTAGGGAGCAACTAGCTGCTTCAGGTGTTCTGCCTAACTCTCCCGACAGCTCAGAGGAGGCAAGGGCAGGAAGAGGAGGGGCAGTCCTTTTGAGCCTCCTCACTGAAGGCTGCTTACCTGTATACCATAGGTGGTAGCATTACTGTTCCTTTATTCTGCAAAGACAGGCAAATAAATGAAAGCTGCATAAAATATCAAACAAATCGGGGACTTTCATTTGTTTCAAAGAAAAATTAGTTTGAATCTTGGTCAAGGATAATGCAAGAGCTTATTTTATTACAACCCAAATTAAGGAATGATGTCCAATTTTAAATCCTGAAAATAGATAGCTTCCAAGTTATCCATATAGCTATATACACACACACGCACACATACATAT
This sequence comes from Monodon monoceros, assembly GCF_005190385.1. NCBI lineage: Eukaryota > Metazoa > Chordata > Mammalia > Artiodactyla > Monodontidae > Monodon > Monodon monoceros. The sequence continues at coordinate 14,363,762 of NW_021703777.1, forward strand.
AGCACTATACCTATAATATATAAAATATATGACACAGTCTCTGACACAGAAGAAAAAACTGTATATATCTTTCTATCTATCTATCTATCTACATATTTCTTTGTGTCAGACTGCAGATTTCCTTCCCTAGTGCCCTTTCTTTAGATATTTTTAGCCTGGCACATAGTCATGCAAAGTAAAGATGACTTGTCTACATGCACAGGCAGAACAATTAAGGAAGTTTTGCTGCTGCTTCTGAAACTGAAACCAGTGGGCCTTCCAGCCAAGGACTCTTGCGAGCGACTTTTCTTCTGTCTTAAACCATTACCATTTTTCTGTTACTATCAGCTGGGCAGAATCTCACTATTAGACTGGTGGGATCATCATGAAACAATTAGGAGGCTGGGTAGAGTAAAGTACTTTGGATCCATAGTCAGAAGTTCAGGTCTGATTGTTGCCTTTGCCTCTTGCCAAGTATATGTCTTTGGGCAACTCACTTCATCTCAGTTGCTCCATTTGTAAAACGAGGTGGTAGTTCCTACCTGACTGACTAAGGAATACATGAAATGGTGAAATGTTTGGGATAAGCAATTCCATCCCCACAAAATGGTCAAATATCAGCTAGCATGCAAATGAACATCGGAGACATCTACCTATACATTTAATAAGAAAAAAACACACAAAAAACTTTATCTGAACATTTTAGGTAAGTAGATTTGAGTCTTTTTATAAAATCAAATTAATATATCTTCTACTTTATTAAAATTTTGCTTTAGGTAGAATCCCAGCCTCTTAGAACCTCAGTATTAATATGAGCTTTTTGATCATTTAACTTTACCTTGCACTTAGCTGACCACCACTCTGACTTAATCACTATTTGCTAACAAAAATTTATAGATTGGGCTTCCCTGGTGGCGCAGTGGTTGAGAGTCCGCCTGCCGATGCAGGGGACACGGGTTCGTGCCCCAGTCCGGGAAGATCCCACATGCTGCGGAGCGGCTAGGCCCGTGAGCCATGGCCACTGAGCCTGTGCGTCCGGAGCCTGTGCTCCGCAACGGGAGAGGCCACAACAGTGAGAGGCCCGCGTACCGCAAAAAAAAAAAAAAAAAATTAAAGATTTATTTAAGATTCCAATAGAATAAAGGTGAAAAGTTTGTTTGTCTCTATATCACACCGAGAAAATTACTACAAGGGCAGCGATTTCATTATATGTAATAGAAAATTAATGACAAATCTGAAGCCACATTTGATAGAAGCTTTAGAGTATTTATTCAATAACTATATATAAGTAGAGTGTATATCTACCTTATAATGCCCAGAAAATATTAAATTGCCTTAAAATATCTAAACAAAAATAAAGTTCCATAATATCAAAATAAAAAACATATAAATTATGGGTTACACACAAACTAAGATGCTAATGGCCATATTGACTTTCCCTCGATGCTTAGCCTCTAGACCTAGATGCTGTTATTACTATTACTTTATAACAAGTTATTGCTATTATTTTATAACGTATATGTATCACATATTGTTTCAAATACAACTTCACTTAAGTGTATATGTTTAATAAATCTTTGAGAACACAGAGCTTATGTTTTTATTGTTTACTAAATTGGCCGTTTATTTCTAAGAAAACATTAGAGCTAGAGACTTCAAAAGTACATTGCCCCCCAAAATTAAAAATAATCATAAAAAATCACTTTTAACCACATGGCAAATGTTATGCTTTGGGCATAATATGCAACTTGATTTCTGACAACTTTTCTGTGTCACCTTGAGTTTCAAAAATTCAAGGAATAACATAAGAAAAATATCTTGAACTAAATTATCTCATGGGAGATATGATTAATATTGAGGAGGTATTAGAAGAAATAAGTAAAACAACTGCTAGTTTGTTGAGGGGAGAGGTGACTGGGAAGAGAGTGTATAGCAAAAGCACTGTGCCTCTACCTTCCCACTGTGGGAAGGAAGCAGGGCTGAGCTATATGATTATATGACTATGCAGAGCTTACCCTCAACATTGATCATAATGTACTCTAAATCCACTGAGTAGGTGAGGTGGAACTGAAATTCAGCCGGTGTTCCATTGGCTAAGTCCTGGCAGGGGACTCTGGTGTGCTAAGAGGAAGGGGTACTTTTCCCTGATTTCCACAGAGATACCATATTGGCTAACAGAGAGCCTGGAGAGAAGATGATGAATGGTAAACTAAGGTCAAATATTTTATTCATATCATGAAATGGAAATTATAATTTCCAAATTAATACTCTGTTCTTGACTAACCATGACGATAGTATGGTCTGTAAGTGGGCAAAAAGGTAATTTGACACACAGAAATTGTCATCAGAAGGAAGGGCAAGATTACCACCACTGAATATAAAAGGACAGTGAAAGACAAAAATAAAATGCAACTTTATTATAATCTGTATTTCATGCTTGCTCAATGTATTGTTTACAATGTATTGTTTACAAGAGATAGAGTGATGAGAGAGAGAAGCATAATTAAATAAGAGAGTCCTCTGCCCTACTGTCTCATTCACTCTTTTTCCACATCCTCTCCCCTCCATCCACTAAGGAGGCCTTTTAAAACAATAAGTTATCAAGTCAATGTGATGTTTATGGAGACAGGTGACCAATATGAACAAAGGATAAGCTTTGTTGTTTTGGGTGGTACTTTCTTTTGTTGTGTTGGGATGTTTTGTTTTGTTTTCAGTATATTAATTTTCTTGTGTTTGCTACAATTTGAAGAATGTAGGAATCCACTATGTTATATCAGGATGGAACCGTAAATTTATCACTCTAGCTTAGATTTCAAGGGATTGCAGCAAAATGGAATTATGACAGAGGCCAGAGCAGAGGAGTTGCCAAAGAAAGTGGAATGGAGACCAAGGGAGAAATTGTTTCTAGGCATCCATTCAAGTTGGATTCTAACCTGGAATCAGTAACTTATTACTTTGCACCATCCTCTGGATTCTGAGTTTGGCTGTGATCATCTGACTGGTAAGACTGTTATTTCTGCTAATAGGCAGTAACTACATATGCTTCCCCAATTTTTTGAAGTATATCTTTATCTGTATGGGTGTACAGATAGATAGATGGATAAATAGATAGATATAAATAGATATGGAGCGATATATAAATTTAGATAGATAGGGATATACACATAGATATTTCTAAGGAACGTATTAACATTTGTTTTAGTTATATTTTCTCTACTATATAAAGCAGTGTTCCCTTCAGTTCTGCTCACCAGTGAGTTTGTAAACGTGCTGCCATATGAGAAGTGAGCATACATGAAAACAGAATTTACGTAGTAGCTCGGGTTGCAGTCAGCTAAATTGACTTAGCTGGGCCTATACCCATTTTTAAAAGGTAAACCCTCTGGAGAAGTTTCTAGACTTTATCATGTCCAATGTTTATGGAGTAGAACGCAGTAATAGGAGAAAAACAGTGAGAATATGTGCAGAAGTGTGAAGAAATGAAAAGTCTTCATATTTGTGACGGAAGGAGATTGTGAAGAATTCTCTATGGGCTGAAAGGAGGAAGATGGAGATAAATTTGGAAGAAGGGCATTATTTTACTGTTATTTTAAGAGCTCAAAATCTTAAATTATGTGTATTTTTAGTAGGTATGACTTCTCCCTATTGATGGAGTAACCACGTTCACGTGTTCTGTTAGTTTGCTCTCTTAGCTAGTTCCTAACCTCTTATTAAAACCTCGGGCGGCGACAAGGGCATAGCCAGTGCAACCTTAGCCAATCGTCAGGTATACATGTAGGCAACTATCTAGGAATGCACAGGGTGAGTGGTAGAGGGCTACCTCACCTATAGCACTGGCGTAGGTGTGAGGATGCCACCAATTTAAATAATGGCTGATAAGGCGGAGTGGATTAGGGATCATCCAGGCTTATGTTCTTAACCCTGGCATCCAATCTGTGCAGTTGGGATATAGGATTTTGTGACAGGAATCTCCTAACAACAGTATGTCTTACTGAAGAATCAGGCGGCCAGCACTTTTTTTTTTTTTTTTTAGTCAGCACATTTTTTATTCCAGGAACTCTACTCTTGTTCAGAGCAGACCCACAGGCATTGGCTATAGGTTTAGGAAATAATCCCTATAGAAAAACTGGGACAAGAGTTAGGTTGTGAAAACTGTAGCCAAAAAGCCTAAGCTTCATAGAAAGCTTCTTGTCCCAGAAGAAGAACTGAAATATAAATCAGTGAGTGCGAAGAAACCCACTCCTCTGGCCAAGTCCTCATGACTGGGAGGATGGGAGAAAGGAGGATGGATAGTAAAGCTCTGCAGCTTGCTGGGTTTGGAGTAGCCTGGGCTTGTGAGATTAATTGTTAATTCTATCCACTCTCTAATGTCCTAAGCGTGAGTATGATTGCCTCTGAAAATTGAGAAGGACAGAGGCTGAAGTCTGAAAAGTATGAGTGAGTGAAATTTTTCAATACCTAGAGTTGAGCAGGTCCAGGAAAAGCAGGAAGATATAGGGCATACAAGGGTGGAATGAAAAAGAAAGTGGGAAAAATCCAAGGACTTATTTCCTGTACTTTATAATGGAAGGCATGGAAAAGAACCCCGGTTCTTTGCCACATACCAAGGCGAAATCTTAAACATTGAACTTTGAAATGCTCTGGCGCAGAAATCCCTAAATGCATCCTTTTCTAATGAAACACAGCTTCTCATTCTTAACTCCAATCTAGAAAAAGGGCATAATGGGACAGCAAGTCTCCTTCTAGCATTACGTAAACATCCCCAGTAGACAATTCCACACCTCATCCTGGGAACTAAAAAGGAGACCTTTCCCCATTACTTCACAGTTAGACTCAGCAGCAGACCTTCTAAAGTAGACAAACATTTTCTCCTTTAACCTTCACCAAGTAGCCAAGGGACCCTTTATAGGAATGAGCTCACAATAAGTACCAGGCATTTTGAAATCAGACATGAGTGTCTTAGAGGCTACCTATACTCCAGATATTGGCTTTTCATATTTAAAATATTTTAAATTTATGTTTAAATTTTTTTCTTTCTGGAATACAGCTAATTTAGTCCTTTTAAAATTTTTGAACAAAAGTATAGCAACAACAGCAAACCAAAGAGCACAACACCCATTTCAGTCCAATACTCTGAATCTCCAACCCTTGAAGAATTGAATGTGCTTTTAAACTTGGAAAATGTGTTCCCCACTATTTATCCTAAATGCCACTATAATTATAACCATTTCAAACTTATTCCTATAATTCTTTCTGCAAGATATCCAATTAGAATAAAGTGTTAATCTAAGCAATGAAAATAGAATGGAAACCTGCAATTATATATTCAAACTTTTCTCATGTTAGAACAGAATGAAGAAAGGCATTATTTAATTAAAATACCAAATGCCACAATCCATGAGGAAAACCAAGCATAATGTAAGTACAGAAGATAGAAGGTGATATTAAAGACAAAACCTCATGTCTAATACTTGACATTATGTATGAACTTGAATTATACCCCAAAGAAATATTCCTATTCTTGGTGGTAACCATTAGTGAATGTATTTCATGTACATATTTTTAAAACATAGCATGGGGAAAACAAATGTTGCCTGCTCCTTCTTCAGCTAGACACAAGTTCCTGGTACACAGGTCTGATCCAGAGCATGTTTCATTACACCCAGCCTGTTTTGCTCTTATAACCAGTCCCTTTGACCATCGGAAATTACAAACCCTTATTGCAACCCCATCTGAAAATGTCTTTTGTAGCTCCTTCACCCAAATCAAGAGTAAGAATACTGAGAACCAAATAAGACTAAAAGGGAAACTGTTGCTTGCAATCCTATTAACAATACTTACAGGAATAAGTCCTGCAAGTTTAAATATTAAAAAAAGCAATAATGCAAGTACTTAGTTTAAAAATGTTAATGAAGTTTTCACTGAAATGTACTAGCTGGCATTCTATTTGATATTATTAAGTTATTATTATAAGTGAGTTTGATGAGTCATAACTTCCTGATTATCTGCAGGGAAGTCTGACCAAACTATTGGCAATTTGTAGTTAATGTTTATTTAATAAGTAAACAGAGAATATTCAGTTTCCAGAATTACTATATGTGTACCATGAAATAAAGAATACATGTATATATGAATATAAGAAGTAAATATGAAAAATCATAGTATATCAATGAAGAGAATCATGTCTAATAAGAAAGCTTATTATTACTATTATAGAGATAAATGTAACTAGCCTAGCCTGTCATGGATATACTATAGATATTTTTCCCAGGTTCAAGTGTCAGAACAAATATATATATACATATATATGTATATATATATATGTATATATACTGACATATGTTTTATATAATAGTATATAAAATATATATATGCAGGTTTAAAGGTCAGAAAATATGTTACTGTATTTATGCCACATATACAAAATATATATCATTAAAGTGTTCAAAAATATTTGCCTTAAAAAGATGCAGGCTATATTACACTTATCGTCATTCTAAGCACTTAGATACATACATAATGTACTAGGCATTCTATAGGATAGAACAAAACTGTATGAGAATATGGAGTTGTAAATACAAGATTGTCCCTTAAGAAAAACTGACCCTGTCCTGCCTGCCCTCCCTATAGCATGTGACTGTGTTCATCCTTTTCCTCCTTATTGACATTGTCTTCTTTAGTTTGTAGAGCAACATATTCCATATTCTTCTGCCTTTTTCCTCCCTTATAGCTTTTTTTTTTTTTTTGTCTTCTCTTCAGGATTCCTCTTCCCTTTCCTGGATTTTTAATATTGCCTATCCCATTATTCCAGGTTTCTAGTCTAAATTTTCTTCTCTTGCTTATGGAACACACTTTCAGTAAGTGATCTCATCTTTCCTATAGTGTCAATGTCCATGCTCTTAACCCTTGTTTATGTCTCCAGTTCAACTCATTGACATGCCCATACTGTTAAAAGTCAAATCTGTATTTCCAGCTCAGATCTTTCTCCTGAGACATGGTGCCTACTAGATAATCCAACTGCTTCACAGCACGTCAAACTTAGCTTGTCTAAAATCAAATCCTTAATTTTGCTGACCTTATAGCTTAAAACTTTTTCTTCCCTTCCTATTTCCTATTTCAATCAATGACACCACCACACACCTATTTGAATAAGCTGGAAATCTAGATGTCCAGTTTGACATCACCTGCCCTCACCACCTACATCCATTTTGGCACATTGTCTTGTCAGTTTTGCCTCTTTGACAGTTCTCAGCAATGTCCATCATTTTCCATCCCTTTTTACCAGGCAGTCTTAATTAAAGTCTATACCGTTTCTTATGTGGCTGATTGAGTATCCACCTAACTGATTTTCACCTTCTTGGCTGTCCTATCAAAGACATAATAAAGACAGAATGATCTCCCTAAAATGCAAATATTATCATGTCATTTTGTTTTTAATACTATATGGCTCATCAAATCTTTTAAGGTTAGAAGATTCTAAATTCCCTGGTGTATAATAGAAGTCTCCTCATATGCAACTTGCAACTCTTGCTCATTTTCCTGCCACTCAGTTCCTGAAACTCTACTGTCATAAGTAAAATGTTGCATTCTGTATATACTGTCCATTCTATATATAATGTCTTTGTGTACATTGCTCACTCTAAGACACTTTTCCTTTCTCACCTCCATTAACTTTCTCTCTCCTGCTCATTCCTACCCTTCTGAATCACACACACACACACACACACACACACACACTTCATTTGGATCAATACAGTTGTTTCTTCAAAATCAGCCTGAATCTTGGAGAAGATTCTCCCATGACAAAACCACTCAAAATATTAAGCTCCCACATGTTCTGATGAATACCTCTTTTAAAACCATTTTACATTACATCTGAATAAACTTTTTTTTTTATTCTCCCTCTAAACTGAAAAGTCCTTCTTCTTAGAATAATTCTGGCACATAGGAAGTGTTCAAATTGGTAGTTCTAATTAATAAGTAATGTGGGGAGAACTTATTAAAAAAAATCCATCCCATTTAAAATGTAGTTTTCAGAAGTCAAGGCTATGGCCTTTGTTACTGTTATTGAAAAAAAAGATTAAAAAAAAATACTTTATTTTCCTCTAAGTTCCTCTTTGTTAAATAGTAACAAAGTATAGCTCTCAGCATATTTTTCAGCGCAAATCTGTAAGTACTATAATTAATTCTTTTTCAATTGTTCTTAATTTACCTTTTAAATTTAAGGTTCACTATAAGCAGTACTTTAAATATACTTCTTAAAATGAACTTTTAATTTGTCACTGTTCTCCTCAAACTTTCCAGTGACCCCAGCTTATTAAAAAGAAGATCCAAACTCTTTGCAGTCTGCAATCCCTCTCTGATTACACCGCCTTCCATATAACATCCTCTTAATAAATATTATTGAGTGAATTTACTGTTGAATATGTTATATTTTCAGCATTCTCAGGAAGGCAATATATGGAATTGCATTGAAACATTCCTCAGATAAAACGATAATTGTTTACATTCTCCATGGAGCTCATTTGCTGCTGGTTTCAGCCACCTATTTAACGTGATGCAGTCGTAGATATTTCCTTTATACTATAAAACCATCTCAAAATGAGGATTACAAAATGTATGTTTTGCAAAGTTTCTACGTGCTGTATAATTACTATGGAGAAAGCATATGTTGAGAATTAAAATGTTTTAAGTTTAGACCCTAAATTTACTGCAAAATTATGTGTTTGGTTTCCTAAAAACTGATAGAATGAATACTGAAGGCTATGGCAGGTATTTATTTGAAAACAGCTTTGTAGCCTTTGGGAAATTCTTTATTCTGTGTAATCACTTAAGAGTAAAAGGATGAATCTGAAACTACGAGAGGAGTATTACAGACGATTAGAATGAATTTAGTTAAATGGAGGGAAAAAATTAACCTTGAACTTGCTATGGTATACCAGATACACTGAAATTGTAGTCCCTCCTTTGAACATAATGACTTCATTCTACAAGCAGCATTAAGTAGTACTTTTCCATACATATTGTATAAAGGTGTATATTGTTCCTTGGTTAACCACCATCTCTTGTCTTAAAAATAAAATGGATTTTCCATCGTTAAATGTTTAAATGAAGAAATGTGAAATGTCATCTATTTCTTCATACTTTTTTGGAGTAATAATGTCTTTTGTGATTTCTTTTTTCTCTTTTTGTCAGCACTTAAGATCTTTTATAAAAAGGACCTGTCCGCAGAGTGGGAGTGTAGAAATACACAATTAAAACAAGTCTTTATTACTTTACTGTTTGTTAATTAACTGAACAGCTTCATCAGCAGATCTATCAAGCTTTCTTTCCTGAAGTTTTAAAGACTAAGTAATGTGAGAATGAGTATCTTGTGCAGTATGTGTGGTATGGAACAATTGGATTCGTTTTCATCTCATATGCAATAGCATGGTGTGAAAATCAATGAGGAGTGAAGGCGTGGGTAATTAAAAGATGCTTTGTTTTCATTTTATATAAAATGCCTTTAATCTGTTTGCAAAAAAAATCCCTTAAAACAAACAAATAAGCAAAAAGCCATACATATACACAAAAGACAAAAGTCATGTGAATTAGAAAGGTATTCAAGTTAGTGCAAAGAGTGAGTATTAACTGAAAATGAATTTACTGCGAATGAGAATCATGCAATAAAATGATTGACTTTAAAACAAAAATCTCATCGTGCCATTCCCTTATTAAACCGCTGCAAGTGGTTTACACTAATAAAGACCTAATAGAGACGTGGGTCCCTGCATGCATCACCAACCTCCTCTGCCAGCACTACCCCACTGTGTTAACTCTAAGCTCAGAGCTGTTCTTTGAGTTCTTTGACATGCCATGCTCCTCTGGGCCTCAGGGACATCCAACGTGTTGTTTCTTCTGCTTGGAAAACAATTACTTTTCTCCACTAATCCAATTTTTACTCATATTTCAGAATTCAGAGGGGAGTGTTCTCTGAGAATTCTTCTGGATCACCTGCAGCAGGTGGAGGTGCAGATGGGGGAGATGTCACCACTTAGAAAATATTTAAGAGCATATAGAAGCAGTTTTTATTGTACTAGTGTCTGCTGGACTGAGTGTTGCTGCCCTTTAGTGCTCAAGGACCAGGATGCTAAACGATCCACAATGTGAGGTCAGTTTTGCACATTGAAATATTGTCCCTCTCAAAATGCAAATAGTGTCCCCATTGAGAAATACTGATTGAGAGAATAGATCAAGTCCTTTATTAAAATTTATATTAGCTCTCTGTAATTTTAAGTAAATAATTTTATTGGTTATTTAATATTAGGCCAAATAAAATTATTGGGCAAGGGGCAGGGATCTTTATTTCTGATGTGTTCTTCTAAGTAAAGAGAATTAAAGAAGTGTGACATTCTTGACCTCTGATTCAGCATTCAGAATGTTCCTTTACTCATTCTCCCTTATGGAAGACAAAAGGCTCCTTTGATTTGTAAATTTGGAAAATATAACCCAAGGATCCTGTTCAGACTTCCTTGGGAATGGGCTGCCAACCATCCTGCTCCTCCTTAGGGAAACTTCACAGTATTGCTAGGTGTTGGGGGGTAAATCTGCCTAATTGTGGATTACAATCCACAAACCCATTAACTTTTCTCACGAAACTGCATCTTCTACCAGTAATAAAAATGATATTTAGCTTCCATCTGATACTCTTTCAAACTTTTAACTTGTTAGCCCCCCTTACAAAACGCATCATTTCCTTCTTAGGCCAGACCGCCTTTAAGAAACAAGTCACAGGAAGCAAAATTTTAGAGAGCAAAATAAAAGCAAATATAAACAAAGTAACAGGGCTTCTGGTGTGACACGCCATGCCTTTGGTTATGGACAAAGTATTTTGATTCGGGTTTTTCATTTGTGCAGTTAGGTTTCAATTTCTGCTGCCTGGACAAAACGCTTTCAAGCCAGACACAGGATCTTGTAAAGGGATGCTTAGGTGTTAGCTAGTGGGCAGGCGCAGGTAACCTGGCAAGTAGAACTGAGGCCACAGAGACCTTAGTGAAGGCGTAGGCCTGAGAAAGATGAGAGAATCAGACCGAGCATAAGCCTCAGCAGAACTGCTGTGTCTTCATGATATAGATGTCTTCAGGCTTCAAGATGTTAACAAGCAGAGCTTTTCCTGAGCAGGCACTGGTGAGGCAAAGCTACCTCTGTGGGAAAGTGAGTCTGTCCAGTTATGGGTCTCTTAAACAACAGAGGAAGGAACTACGCTTTCTCAAATCTCAAAGGTGGGTAAGCTCTTTATGTGCTGGAGAGCCCTAGGGAGCCTCTAGATTTAAGTTATTAGACAGAGGTCTAGGTAAATAGCATTAGGTCAGCTGCCCAAAATTCCATTCTGAATTCAGGACCAAGAAAGAAAATCTGGAGGAACAGTTGGAAACTACTCAGATCACTACTGGGTGTGGTTCAAAGTGATTTGGTCATTATAACTGGACCTGCAGTTTTTCCCCGTGCTCTAATAGAGTATTCCCCAAAACTTCATGGACATCAAAAATGGAGAAATGGCAAAGTCAGCAGAAGCACAGGACTGTGGAATTGTTCCTTCCCAACCCCGGAGACCCAGACTTCAGAAGCTTCAACAGCAGCTTAAATTCAGAAAGGGAGTCAGTGGCAGCAGCAACTGGGCACAGGACTAAATTGTCAATTCACAGGAAATGGTGACAGCTGTATTACTAGACAAACCTCACCTGGAATGCTGCACCAAGTGCTAGAGACTCAAAGCTGAGAGAAAATGGACATTAAAAGATTTTGGAATGTATCAACTTAGAGAAAAAAGTAAGATTGGGTGACTGTGTCTATCACTGCCATGAAACTCTCAAGAGCCACTTTCTGAGAGAGGTTATGGTAGACATAGGAGCCTTCCACCATCCGCCTCCCCTAATGTGTTAAATGTACAGTACCAAAATTCATCAGTTCAACCTTACTAGAGGTTTCTCCTATTAGTTCAGGTTAACAGTTCTTAATTCTGTAAAATTTACTAGCGTTCTGTTGAGGATAAACCTAAATACTTTTCTCTACTTACTCCACTTCTTAAACTCTTGAAATGCTTCTGTATTCTTTGGCCAAAATTGAGGGAAAGCTTTTTTTACTTTGTCCTCATATTTGTTTGAGCTTTTATTATCAGTTTCTTATTGTCTTCTTTCATTCTCTTGCAAAATCTCTAGTATGGTATATTAGAAAGGTGACTGGACATAATTTGGGATAAGGAATTTTTAGCCCTGGTAACAGAGTAGCCTTTAGTATTAATTTAATTTATTCGGTGACAAACTAATAGTTATGTATACCAAAATCCATTCTCCTCTTCTTCTTTAGTAATTGCATCCTGTATTTTATTTATGTGCCCAATGGAAAGACTCTATTTTCCGCCTTCCCTACTCTTCATTAAACATGGCCTTGTCACTAATTAAGGACCAATGAATGTAAACAGAAAAGTGTGTAATTTCAAGGAAAATTCCTTAGATGATATCTGGCATGTGCCCTTCACCTATTTTTTGTTCTTTCTTGTTTTCCCTCCATACTGCTTCTTGAAAAGTAGATGTGATGGTTGGAGATCTAGCAGCCACCTTGAAGTATAAAAACAAGGACCACATGCTAGTGATGGGGAAGCAGAGACCTAAAAGGAACCTGGATTCCTGATGAATCTTCTACTTGAGAGAATGAAAGTTTTTATATACAGTGGTATTAGGGTTCTCCAGAGAAATAGAACCAATAGGATAGACCTAGATACAGATATAGATATAGATAGATATCAATACAATGAGATTTATTATAGGAGTTGGCCCACAAGTTTATTTAAGCTGAGAAGTCCCACTATCTGCCGTCTGTCAACTGGACAGCCAAGGAAAGCCAATGTTTTTTTAAAAATGTTTCTTGGCACTTTCTTTTTATATGTTTTGCTTATTATGAATCCTTTGCTATGTTCACATTCATTATTTTTCTTTTTATAACTTGTTCTTTGTATACTAAGGAAATGAGCTCCTTAAATCTCATGTATTACACATACTTTTCTTACTTTGCAATTTTTTACGTCACCATATTTTTCCTGCAATTAAAATAATTATTTGGTCAAATTTATTAGCTTTTTTCCCCTTCTTCGTTGTTTTTAGGTTTTATGTCAACCTTCTTTCCCCACTTATCACAATTTCTTCTAGAATTTATTATTGTTATTCTTTTTTGTAATTAATATTTGGATCACTCTGAAGCTGGTTTTTGTACAATAGCATGTTTAGTTGCCAACTTCATTTTTTAATTTAATTTTTTTTGCCTAGGTGTATAGTCATTTGCCCAAGACCATGTTCCAGCATCCTTATTTCTTTATGAATAGTATTTTATATTTTTCATGTACTAAATCCCCATATATATATATATATATATATGAACATCTATTTTTTTACTGTAGCTTGAATAATTGGTCTTTCACTCTATAGAGACCAAATGCTTTAGTTACTTGTCATTTTTTAATATTTTAAATCCAGATCAGAGACAATCCCTCGTTAATAATCTCTTCTGGGACATCCCTGGAAATTTTCCCTTGTTTAATTTTTAAACTTTACTCCTATTTCCTTATCTCCCTTCTTAGCTCCTCAAGGAAGTCATGTTATTTTGTTTTAGATAACATTTATTAAATTTAGAAGAACCAACATAGCCAAAATAATGTCTTGTTACCCACAAGCCAGATGTACATTTCCATTTTTCATAACTTTTTATGTTCTTTTGTTGGAATTCTTCGTATAAGAACGTTTCTCACTAAAATATTTCCAAGCTGTTTTATTTATTTTGTTAATATTGTAAAAGGTATCCTTTCTTCCTTTATATTTTTAATAAAAAACAGTATAAAAGCTATTATGTTCTATATGCTCATTTCATGACAAACATTTTAATTTATTTTATTATTATTATTATTTTTTTTTTGCGGTACGCGGGCCTCTCACTGTTGTGGCCTCTCCCGTTGCGGAGCACAGGCTCCGGACGCGCAGGCTGAGCGGCCATGGCTCACGGGCCCAGCCGCTCTGCGGCATGTGGGATCTTCCTCGACCGGGGCACGAACCCGTGTCCCCTACATCGGCAGTCGGACTCTCAACCACTGCGCCACCAGGGAAGCCCTATTTTATTATTTTTTCAAAAATTGTTTGATTCATTCTTTTGTGTTTTCCAGGTATAAAATTTTAGAAGAATAATATTTCCAAGTATAAGTGTATTTCTTCTGCTCCCACGTCCACAATTCACGGAATTCAGCACCAGCATGACCTGTCCACACTGAAAGAACTGAGTCATCCACTGAGGAAACAAAAGAAAATATAGAAACAATGAAATGAAATGAGCAGGATGCACGATTTCCCAGTTGCAGAAAATAAATCAACAGGAGGCTGGCCAAGAAGGAGCAATTAGGATGAGAGAGAAAGGAGAGGAAACTCATCAGCACTTGGAATTGGATGGAACACTTTTTGGTTTTTTCCATCTTTTCAGTCTCCTCACCTAGAAGAGGTGAAGTGTGTTATCTAGATGGCAAAATTGGGAGCTATAAATTGGACAGACTAGACTCAGCTCTTCTCGCTTCTTGGGAATGAACATACGACAGGCAGCAGAACTTCCTCTCTGTTCTTCCCATTCCATGACCTCAACCTCTGGGTCTAGCATTGCCTGTTTCTGAGGAGGTGAGTCTCCTTATTCCTGGGTTGGGAGACCAAATTTGCTCTCAAACTAAGATATCTTCCAATGGAAACTTTGCAAAACTATTGATGACATTCTGGCCTCCATTTTTGAATCCTTTGTCTTATATACCAATTTATTTAGAATCCAGGCAGGAAAGAAGTATAATTTGATTGGGCTTCTCAGAGACCTGCACAAGAACTTAAGGTCCCTGAGGGCAGAGATCCTATCTTTTTTAGTATTCTCTCTCTAGTGTACAGTGGTTAAGAGTGAGAATTCTGGACTCAGACTAAATTGGTTTCACAATCTGGCTACACTATTTACAAGCTCTATTATGTGTGATAAACATGTTCAATAAAACTCATTTTCACTGTGAGAAAGTAATAATAATGGTACCTACTTAAAAGTGTGCCTGCAAGAATTAACCTGGATAACCTATGATAAAGTTTAGACAATGAGCATTACATGCTAAGCACTCAATAAAAGTTGGCGATTGTTATTATGACACATAGGGGGTAAAAAATAAATATGACCTTAAATGAATGTAATCTATCAAAAACAAAAATGGACTAGTTAGGAAATTTGAACACTGGAATCCAGATTTGTGCAAGTACAAACATAATCTTCCAAAAAAGAAATTTCTCTAACAGAAAAGAGAAGACTTTTGTGAAAATCAGGCCACACAAGTTGTTCATGCATTATGTAAATACACTAACAAACAATCTGAATTTATCCTAGAAATTCTAGGAGAGTTGATTATTAGGAAATCTATAAATATAAAGTACTTAAGAATATGTTTTAACTAGATTATATAAATTGAACAAGATATTTTATATATGTGTATGTATGTGTATATATATATATGCAATCTATCCATCCATATCTTCTCTTGGGTACCCTCTGACCCATCTGTGAGGTTGACCAGATTCCCAGAGGAGCTCCAGAACATCTGCCTATGGGGTTATTCCAGGGCCCCATGCCTGGGCATCAGATCCATTTGAGTGGACTGGCAAGTATACCACTCCTGCTGACTGGCATGATGTGAATCAGGCAAGACTGGACTGTCAGAATTGTACAGACACATTGATTTTGTGTGACTCTCACTCTCATGGGTTACAGGACAAATTCAAAGCTTTTGGCTACCCATAGTTCAGCACCGGTCCTTGGGTTTGAGCATTGAGCAGGCATTGGCTCTTGTACATCTGCGTTATGAGCATGGTGCTGTCTCCAGTCTACAGCACCCAAGAGTGGTAAGGATGGCAGTAGTCATTCTTTGCCCTGTGAACCAGTCATCAGTTGTATCTAGGGTGGTCACTCACCCATTCTGAAAATGTCTGTCAGCCACCTGTCTGTCAGCCCTTCTCGGGTGGCTGCTCCTATCTCTTCCTGGGACTTTGAGACAATTGCTCTACAACGTCATCAGGTCCTTCTTATATATTTCCTCTTTTGCTTCTAATTGATGTAATGTTGTGCTCTCCTTGGTTGGTCTTAAGCTGTGCCAAGGCAGGGCAGTCATTCCTTGCATGAATATGATGGCTCATCCCACTCCTTCCATGGCCCCTCTTATTGGTGGCAATGAGTAGATGACAGGAATGCAATCCACATGGAAAGAAATCACATTCTAGAAGTGCAGTGATAACATTCTAAACTTCTCAAGAGAGGACATGTTTGGAAGATGAGTTGTTCTATATGCTATAAATATCCTAAAGGTAAATTGAGCATGACCAGAAATATAATTATCATTTACTTTTACCTGCACACTTTGGGTAAGACTTACATTTGTGGTCGTCATCAATAAAGCACAGTCACAACTTTTGAGAATCTAGTGTTTATGGTTGGCAGGATATATGCTGCAGCATCATAAGTAATGATGTAACCAGAATTAATTAAATGGTATTAGGGAAGTATAGAGCCAAGAAGATCTATATTATTTGAATACAAACAGATTCTGGAGAACCACTGCTTTGTGATTAACAACAGGTACTACCTCTTTCTTGGAAAAGCATATGAGAAATTAGTTAAAAATTATGCACTTGGCAATAAAGAACAGGAAGCGATGATTCTTGGACATGAACAAGAATAGACTGTGCCTTTTTAACTGTATCAAGAATCTTCACAAGCTCTGATTGGACAATAAATGTGTAATTTCCTCTTCTTTACCTATTATTCTAAATCATCATTGACAAATCACTATGCCCTGCATGGATCCATGAATTTTGTAATGCACTTTGGAGTTCTGCAAAAGTATATTTGCCTGGGGTTCCACACACCATAGGAGTGGCCTTGAATGACAATATACCAGGAAGTCAAGTAAAAAGATGTGGTATAACTATTTCAAATAATATGAAAAGATATTTTAAAAAATTTAACATATTTGTTAAAAACATAGTAAAGATTAAATTTAGATTATTTCCTTAACAAAACATGTTAAGGAAACATGTTTCCATCTCAGAGCTATCACCATAAGTATTGACAAAAACTTTGGGATTAGACAATCTGCATTTGAGTCCAGTTTCTATCACTTACTGGCTTTTGGTTCCTGTAAATACTTACTATTAAAGTCTAAGTTTTTTTATCAGTAAAATTAAGTAGGGCAATCTTATCTATGTCATAGGATTGTTGTGACAGTTAAGTAAAATATTGCTTGCAATATACTTAGCAAA